>NC_088865.1:25316339-25616339 GCF_032884065.1 Artemia franciscana | reverse complement strand
TTTTCTTTGTTGCTCAAGATTGAGTACTGTAATTTTCTTTTCTGGGTTTTTTGTTTGTAGTGCTTATGTCGATCTGACCAACGGTGCAGTGCTCATGTCGATCTGACACCATTTTAGAGGGTTTTCAGGCTGTTTTTCAAAATACCCGCGAATTTGATTTCGTACTCATCTTTTACCTTTAAGAATTTTCGAAATAACAGTTAACATTCCTGAATCAGCTTCAAACACTGTTTAATAAAATCTTGAATTTTGAATTTCCAGGATTTGCCGAAACTAATATCTTAATATGCTAAACATCCTGTTTATTTTCATTAGCTCGCTTCAGTCATCTTGATTTTCCTGGTGATTTTATCTTTTAAGTGTCATTGATGTTTCGACAGATTAAAAATTACGTTCAAAATGCATAAATTTTTCAATAAAATGCAAAGAACGCAACACCCTCTAAAATGTTTCGGGGAGGAGGGGGTAAACACCATAATGCAACTCCTGTTTGTTAAAGCTACTGGTCATTTTAAGTTTGACTTAATTATTCATTTTAAAGAATGACGAGTGACTAAAACGCGATTTTCTTTGTTACTCAAGATGTAGTATTGTAATTCTCTTTTCTGGTGTTTTTGGCTCTAGTAAATCCAATGGTGCAATGCTTAGGTTGATATGACACCATTTTAGAGTGGTTTCAGGCTATGTTTCAAAATTCCCATAAATTTCTTTTTGCAATAAACTTTTACCAGTAAGGATAGTCGAAATAACAGCCAACATTCCTGAATCAACTTCAATTGGGGATTTTTGCTCACTTTACAGCTTTTCAAATTTTTTTATTTCCATTGCTAAGGACTAGAATTCGTTCTTTACTAGGTCATAGCTGCTGCTGCATGATTCAACTAAAAGAATGTTTTCCAACGACAGGATTTTTCTCTGAAAACGCTGAAGAGTGATAAAACCTGAAATAAACAAAAATGACCTGATATAGTAAGCCAAACTTAAAACGAACAGAAATTACCGTGAATGAAGAAAAACAATCAGAACTCAGAAATAATAGCCAAATCAAACTTAAAACGACGGAAATTGCCTTAAGTTAAACTCTAAACGCTGGAATGTCATTTTTGCTTACTGAAAATAAAACGTATTTTAAATAATGGTAGGGTAAGAAGATCCGCGAATTGATTGAAAAAAATTATGGAAGAATATAACTATAATATCTTGTTCCCAAAGAAAAATTGAAGAAAAATATCATATGTCAGTAAATAGCTAAAACTATAGGAAACATTTAATTATAATATTATAAAATCAAAATATGCTCACGCTTCCAGGAGTTACCATAATTTAGATGTTGCTGCGGCTGAAATGGACGTTACTATAATCCACTGTATATAGATGAATTAGTAAAACCTAAAACGATCTAAAATCAAAATAGAAAACATATCAAACTTAAAACGAACAGAAATTACCGCAAATATGAATTGGTTTACCACCCTCATAAAGGCAATATTTTCCTTTAATGAAAGCAAAATATATTTCAAGCGGTCTCCCTCTTATCATTATAGCATAAAAACAAATAAAATTTGCTCAAGTCCTCAAAAATTTTGGTTTTATATATTATCAATATAATCGTCAATATTTTTTCCTTTCGAATAATTTGTTTTCATATATAAACAGCATCAATTGTTAAATCAGCTATAAGCTTAAATGATACCATAGCCTTTAAGGGATATCATGGGATACTAGCACTACTTTTATTTGGGGTAGCTGTTATGTGGAAACTACGGTTAGAATTGTGTTTCCTTTTTTTTTATGTTATGACAAATTAAAAACAGACTATTCGAAATGCAAATCGTTTTCTGTCATTTCGGTCATTTGATACAAATTTTTTCGGGAGTTTGGCTGTTACATTTAATTTATATTGATTTTTACGACCGATCTTTTTTATCCTGACTTTTGCAAATTTTGGTGTTTTGTTTCTTGTTGCTAAGAATTCTGGATAATAATAAAAATTAAAAAGGAGATTACATAGATCAAATTCAATACTTTTCAGCACTTGCGATAAAATTCTTCAAACATCATGGTATTTATGCATTTCAGTGCGAACACTGTATACGATGTTTGAAGGTCCAGGATCTCTCCAATGGGTTTTGGGGATTCAAACCCCTCTACACGCATACGCACTTAATCAAACGTCCCAAAATCACTTTTAGAGTTCTGTATAAACTTCAAAAATAACATATTATGCGTTTATGTTACCTTTCAATGCAAGCTTGACTTTGTTACAATTGAATACAAGCAATGATGTAACTATCAAATCAGTACATACTGAAAAACTATGCCCTCCCCTGACTTTATCAAACATTCGCCTCACTGAATCCGGTAAATAAAGGCAGTCTGTGTTGACGGCTGGCGTTGAGTATCGAGAAAAGTTTAGCAAAATCAAACACCGATATCAGAGTCAAAATTGAATAAATAAGATAATGATAATAAATAATGAATAAATATTGAATAAATAATGATAATTTATCAAAATGTATCGCGGAATTGTATTTGTTCCGAAAACTATATAATTGTACAGCATTGGCATTGTTGACTGACAACGCTGTTTTTCAAGTTGTTGGGCATGAAAGGTACTGCTGATATAATATCTTTTAGATTCATCATTTAGAGATTTATTGCACATGGCGACGGTTTGTTTTTATTGTTCTTCCCCTCTGGCTCAGAAAATTAATTGAACTGTTTATCTATCTCCTCGTAGTAAGGTCTTAAGTTTCAATTTTCTTTTGCAGTTTAACCAGGTCAAATGTCCCTTTCATTGACAGAAATCGTTTTGTTCAGTGATAGTTTATTCAATAGCACGATTATTTATATAGTAGTTTATTAGATAAGAAAACACATTCTTCCAAATGAAAGGAAAGACTAACTTTAAAGAGTAAAATGAATCAAAACTGCCCTGTATATGAAATAGATTACCGCGGCCCTGGAAACCTCTCTACCTTGAAGTGTGATCAGTGCTTTGCTGAAAATATTTTAGAAAACAATAATAGTTTTATTCACATTTACCTTCCAAATATTTGAGCTGAGAAACTTTCCTCTAAATAATTCGTGTTATTCTAGAGGCGTTGGGAAAGAGAAAAAAAACAGACACACTTTTATCGTACTGCTGTTGTATTCAACCGTTATTTAACCGTCAAGTAAGAACACAAACTTTTGCATAAAGACGAGGGAGTGGGGTATGTGAAAGGGGCTAACCCCCTCTCATATGCAGGATAATTTCCGTTCTTTCAGGTGTAATGTAACTCGCCACTTTCATTAAAAAATCTTTTTTTTAAAATCTATGTTCTTTTTAGCGTCAAACTTAAAGAAATCAAAAATATAAGCAATCTGGCACCCTTGTTAATAAAGCTTTTCGATAGCTCTAGGCTGATTGGCCATTTCATAAGCGTTGCTCGATGACACGTTCGAACGAGCCGTCTTCTAATAATCTACCACAAGAAGAGGACCCAAAGAGATTTTTGGGGTAAGGATGTACGGAGTAACATTATTGTCCACAATCTCGCTCTTGAGCCTAGAAATTGTCTACATTAACATCAATCAGCTTCGAATATTTTCTAATAATCAATAGAAGCCATCTCTGATCTACTACATTATCTCTATGTTTCTTTTGCATCTAATTCTGGGATTTTAACGTGAAGCTTAGCATTTCGTAGTAAATTCCCGTGAGGAAAAAACTTGCTAATTTATGCTTTTCCTTTCTGTCATAAAACTTGGTGATATTTCCCAACATAAACACCCAGATGGGAGATTTTGCTCTCAGATCCTGATTGCCTTCAGGGAAGATTATTCTTGTTTTACCATCTGTAAAAGTTTTGAGGAGAGAGGGAAAATTCTAAGGACACGTCTCTCTCAGGACGGAAGTTATATGAGTGTAAAACAATAGCTGTTGCTGGCATATGGAAACAGCCAATTTCTTCTAATTTAATACAGAAAACTCTGTGGAATAAAAACATTTCCTTCGGGAGTAAAAAGCTATTGGACATGTATCTGTGTTCCTTTTAAAATTGTTTTCATTTTCAGAAAGGCAGCCATGTTCGAAGGAAAAGTAATAAACTGGGCATGGTTTTTGTGTCTTTTTTGTACGATTTTTGTTGAAAAAGTTCATGTTGTGGCTTTGTTATGTCGAAAATTTTACATTATGTCATTAAGCAGTTGGAACATTGTGGCTTTAGGAAGAAGAGAGGATGCGTTGATCAGATTTTTACACAACTGAGTTAACAACTGAGAATTTTCTACTTCATCACACCTCTTTTCTTCTCAGTTTTATAGATTAGGAACACATATACAACTCAGCTGATAGAAAAGCTTTAGGGAAGGTTATATTCTTGTATCGTATCCCAGATGAGTATATCGAAGTCATTAGTGCCATGTATGAGAACAACGTTACTTGGTAAAAGTAGGAAGTGAGGCTAATAGTGGGTTTGGCGTGTACTCGGAAGCATAGTTGTGTCCTATCACCGTTGATGTGGAAGATTTTGATGGACTTAGTATTAAGGGATGCAGCAGAAGCTGCTGTAGAATATAGTATCAAATTGGGAATTGGGTTTCTGGAGAGTGATTTTAATGTTAAGAAAACTTAAGTCGTTTGAACTGGGAATAAGCTAGGATGAAGAGGTGATATTGGATAATGAGAAAATCGATTAAGTGGATAGCTTCACTTGCCTGAGTAGCATTATTATTTTCAAAAAGTTTGGAAGAATAAGAAGATATGTCTTAGAACCAAGATTAGTTGATTGTAACCTACAGCAATCACAGTGGTGAAACTAGAATAGCCAAGGAGCAGGGTGTTTTGTTGCAATTGAAATAGGTTTGGAAGAATAGTAAGATTGATTTTTGAACTAAGATTAGGATTCTAACAGCCACGGCTATGTCTGTTTTCAAGCGTGGCTCTGAATTGGGGACGCTTTGAAGGATTGAAGAAGATATGTTATATTCTTTCCGGGGGAGTTTTCCAAGGATAGCTATCTTACCAGTTTGGGCCTAAGGAAGGGCCAGCGCAGCCGTGTTGCTCTCATGCAGCTTGATGCTGCAGTATGTTTTTAGTAGTAGCATAAGTAGTTACAAACTGATTGAATAAGAAACCAATATTGCAGGCTACCATGGCAAACAGAAGATTTTTCAGCTACTTGCTGCCTTATTAATCTTATATATCGTATTTTCCCTTTTAGGATATCATTATCAGGGTGTCGGGTTCACAAATACAACGGTCATTTTAAAGATGCAACACACAAATATCGCTAACGTGGACCGGTGTGCTTGCGCACTATAATTGCGCATGCTCATGATGAAGGGTATTAGAAACTGAATTAGAAGTGCCAAATTCGAACTTGAAGGAACGTGGATTCGACTTGACTTGGGTGAAAGTGACCATTAGACAACAATGTAAACTAATCAGAGGTCTTTTCCACTGTACTAAAGTTGATGGAAGGAAAAACGGTATTTTATGCCTTTAATCAAAGCGTCACTGACAGCCAATGAATTTTTTTTTTGTCAAAACCAAAACTTAATGACCCAAAACCGAAATCTATTGATCCATCTGGTCTGAATTTGGCATTTCTGTTATAGGTCTTAGCACACACACCCCCGCCATACATGCTTTAGCGCATTGACAGTGTCCATGCGTACTGGTCCTAGATAGCAATACCTGTGTGTTACGCAAATGAGAATTACGGACCACGTTCGCCACCCTTATTGTGCTATTGACAGCTTGGCTTGTGTAAATTTGTGCATTTAAGCGTCTAAATTTAAACAATTTAATGTGTCTCAATTTATTTTCTTCTTAAGTTTATTGGAGTAAGCTTTCAACTGAGGGTCCAGTCAAATCATAGGTTTTATTTCCAAAATAAGAGCAATAGCATGAGAGATATGACCATTTTACTCAACCCCTCGCCTGACCTGTACGAAAATGACCAAATTTGTGCTTCACTTTGTACGCGTGTTTGCAAGAGGGTCTCGTGATTGTTCTAAACATTTCATATTTCAGCAGAACTAACTTTTTTTTTAATGCAGAAACTCTTATTGTCTATATATATATATATATATATATATATATATATATATATATATATATATATATATATATATATATACGCCTCCCTCTGTACGCTAAAGTTTGACTCCTTCTCTTAGCTCTACTTTTTTAAAAAGGAAAAAACTTTAGCGTAAAGAGCGGGGCGTTGAGGAAGAAAAGCCCCTTTCATGTACGGAGTAATTTCTGTTCGTTTTAAGTTTTAATGTCGCTCCTTACCTTCATTTTAAAAAAACTTGTTTTTTTATTTAATTTCTGAGGCAAATTTTCTCAGGCTCTTAACTTTTGATTGGTCAGACTAATCTTGATGAAAGTTATATATTTGAAATGAGCATTAAAATGCGATTTTTTTGATGTAGCTATTGGTATCAAAATTGCATTTTTTAGAGTTTTGGTTACTATTGAGCCGAGTCGCTCCTTACTACAGTTCGTTACCACGAACTGTTTGATAAATCCAAAAATGCACACTAGATTTCTTATAAAATCTTTTTCTTGTATCTTCATTTCCCCCCCCCTTCTCCAAAGTGTTGTAAATTGGCACTTCTGTTTTGAGTCTTGTACATAGGCTTTACTATTCCCTAAATGTTGAGTTTTCTTTTCTTTCTTTTAGGTTCTATATGATGGCAAGCTGGCAAGTGCTTTGGTCTTTATATATAATCCAATTGCTACAGATAGTCAATTGTGTCTACAATCAGCTCCCAAAGGAAATATGTCATACTTTGTCCACACCCCGCACGCCCTTATGCTGCAGGTTTGTTCCAATTATAACTTGAAATAGGAAGAGAATGTTTCAGTGGAAAACTATCCAAATCGGATATATTTGATTAAATCCATACAGAAACTAGCCATATAAGGAGAGAAAGCTGGTTACATTGCTAAACAGATAATTTGATGAAAGTTCTCGGAAAAAAGTTTTGATAAAAGTGTATGTTAGAGATAGACACTTTAAGGAAATTGTAATTTTAAAATTGATTTCTACACATAGAGACTGGAGAATTGACCAGAGTTAGAGTACCGTGCAAACATCAAACTTTGATGGTTAATATATACATATATATATATATATATATATATATATATATATATATATATATATATATATATATATATATATATATATATATATTATATATATATATATATATATATATATATATATATATATATATATATATATATATATATATATATATATACATATATATCATGAAAAGAGAAATCACCAATGCAACAGCACAAACACACAAAAAAAAAAAAAAAAAAGAGAGAGAGACAGAAGGAGAAAAGGAAGACTGTTTTCCTAAATTAGTGATTACTATAGACCAGCACTTGAATGAGGCCTTAACCCTACTCATCCATACAATCACATAGGTCAAACAGCATAGCCACACACAATCAATCATAATATATATATATATATATATATATATATATATATATATATATATATATATATATATATATATATATATATATATATATATATATATATATATATATATATATATATATATATATATATATATATATATATATATATATATATATATATATATATATATATATTTGCACTCGAATACTAAATAAAGATACTAAAAACAAATTAATTAATAACTAAAATGTGATCAAAACAAAATGTTCCCAGAGTATTGAAATTATTACAGCGAGACTGAATGTTTCATTGGAGAAACTAGGAAGTTTGCATTCTGACAGTGAAAAGGAACAATTTATTTGTACTCACATCTAAGCCAAGCTTTCGGCACAAACAAGATCCTAATACCGCCTGGCTTCCCAAAATCCTTTTCGTATCTCGTTTACTTTATTATTTGTCACCTATTGCTTGTTATCTAACGCGAATCGATTCATACAAACGAGACAAATCCAAGATTTTACCAAGAAAAGATTCAACCATGGTAAATAAATCCTAAATCTAACAATAATAAAGTCTTAGAATTCTGTTCTTTTTCATTAAGCTTGCGTCCAAAGGAATTGATCTCTTTTATTATCAGCAATAATAAATTCTTATAAAATTAGGTAAAAATTTAAACAGAGTATGATTTCTCTTGATGTATACTGCTTGACTAGATTTAACTATGGACCGTACCAACTATCCATATTGTTGAATAGTTTTTAATAGCCCAAAATGTTTTCGGAATTATCTTTAAGGTTTCAACAATAAAATCAATAAGAGATTCTGCCTAACAAGATTCATATTTACGTAGGCATATACGAATCACAACAAACTCCTTTGAAATAATATATGGTGTGACTCAGAACTTTTTTTTATTAAAATTTGTCCTCTTTTGAGATTGAAGTTTTTCCAATTAATAAATATTTGGACCAGAAACTGAAAATTTAATAGATCGCAGGAACATACCCAGTCAGTCAAATAACTGCGACATTGCATCCAATTTTATGTTTGCAGTTCAAAAATAACTTATTTGTAATTGATTTTTCTAAACCATATATATGTATTATAGAGTCGTTATTATTTTTCTTCTTACAATTAATTTATAGACTGCTAAAGAAAAAGATAATTGACCTCGAAAAAAGTCATCTCGAAATCTCTGTTGCACTAAAGATTTCCAAACACTCTTGATCGACCCAGTTCCCAGAGTAATTGCAAAGTTCAGTTGCTGTAATATGGTTGCAAAAAAAAAGTCAGTTTTACAAGCCTTTTAGTGAAAAAAGGTGTGAATGTGTCGTTTATGACACTGAGGTCCATTACTATTATTATTATGCCTGGACTCGTCAAAATGAGTCGAGGCTCAGGCCACAAAGGCCCATTGCTTCTAAACTGTGGTCTATTTAAAAGCAAAGAAAAAATAAGCCGCGGTCTAGCTTATTTCGAATAGTTACTTTTTACACCAATGCACAACATGATGATGGAACAAGAAATGCACCTGGAATTTAAGGTGCATAAAGCAAAAACTTTCCATTGGAGCAATTCCGTAGTCTCAAAAAAAATACGGTTCATTATAACAACAATATAAAAATCTTATCTTATTAAACGAAAAATAAATAAGTATATCTGTTTTGGGTTAAATTCTTTGCGAAGTAAAATTAAGAGACCAAAATACTGGAAAAAATTGTCGTGCATTTGGAGTAGAGGCACTGAATATTAATCACGTTGTTACTATTATCAGATGTGCCGATGTGAGTTATTTTCCATTGTATTAACTTTGATTGACAGAACGGGTCAATTGAACTTGCAAACGTATTTCGAATGGTTAATTCGAATGGTAACCATTCCAAGTCTTTCGAATGGTTACAACTGATTGATTGATTGCCTCCATTTTACAATGAGTGTATACTTCCATTTTGGTAGCCCTTCCAACATATTGTGATTGTTAACTTTGAAGCGGTAAGGGGAACGGCCGTCCCGCTTGTCTTCAGTGAAGCAGAGCAAAGAAGATGAGCTCTCTGTTTTACGAGAACCCTTTGAGTCTGCGATGTTAAGTTACAGAAAAGGGAGTATAAGATAACTTGACAAAATTCTATAATACCTTTTCTAAAATATCCTTGCTCTTTGTGTATTGAGTGACTGCAGCCTGCACTGGTGATGACCCACTGAAAGTCTGTTAGACGGCTGCATCAATCCAATTACATACTTGGAAGACAGATAAAAGAACATCATATTTCAACCTCGTTATGAAGGAGTAGTTAAAAATTGCTGCTCTTCTGTGGTGTTGTGAGGATTTTCGCTGGGGGGGAATTATTTTTTTCTCACGGAAAAAATTAACTCCAACAAACTTTCTGATTTTCAATCATAAGACTATTTTTGTAATGCTTGCTGATCTTTCTTTTATTGTTTTAATAGTGTGTTGTTTTTTTTTGTTTTGTTTTTTATCATTGAAACGTATCTGAACCTTAATCGAAAATTATTTTTAGCGACTCGAAATTACACCACATTTAAGCAAAGAGGATATTTGCCTAGAGTTTCCTTTTTTCTTCTATATATATTTTTATTTTTTACATTTATATTTGTATATATATATATATATATATATATATATATATATATATATATATATATATATATATATATATATATATATATATATATATATATATATATATATATATATATATACTAGATAAATAATGGGTCCTGAAATTAAGCTTTTTTTTCAGGATGTTCATTCGGTTGTAACCTACTCAGTTCAATCAAGCTTAAACTCTGTTGGTGGCATCCAAGTTCTTTATCCACTCTTTGCGCAGCTTGATCTTCTTTGTGACGAAGATAAGAAACAACTAGATTACTCAGTTTGGTAAGTAAAAACCTGAAAAAACTTTAATAATGTGCTCATTAACATTTTACCTCCTTCTTTAGCACAATGACGTCTTTATCACATTTTAGCTATTTCTGAACAACGGAGTCGAAACTGCATATTCGTGAAATTAAATTATGCTGGAACCTGTAGTGAAATTGTATTATTAGCTTTAGGAATTGGAAATTGTATTTCTTTTAATCCAAAGGAACTTGAAAAACGACTTGATGTTAAGAAGATTGGGATTTTTATGCGTAAAGGGAAAATGTATCTATGAATATATAAAAGCACAAGCGTAAACAAGCTCAACCCCTGATTGGGGGAAGGGGTTGTGAAAACATGAAAAAAAAGTATTATCACCATAATATTTATTTCGGAGTGTTTGGGGTCCTTTCAAAGCTATTGTCTAACACTACTTCTAACAACTCACCGCAGCGCCAAGCTACCTGAGGCCAACTCAGCTCTACACACTCCTCCTCCATCCCAATCTATTCAAAGCCTCCCTCTTTAGAGCCTCCGAGGAAGTTCCCATTTCCCTTATATCTTTCTTTGTGACATCCTCCCATCCCAACTGCGGACGACCTGCTTTCCGTTTAGCCCCAGACTGTTGGCCAAAAAGGACAATCTTCGACAAAGTGTCATCCTTCATTTGCAGAACCTGCCCAAGCCATCTCAACCTTTCTCTCATTATAGCCCTTGAAAGCGGGATTGAACTGCACTTTTCGTACACACTACTGTTTGAAATACGGTCAGTCATCTTGGTACCCAGAACAATCCTCAGGCAATTTTTCTGGAAAATATCTAGCAAATCTTCATCCGCTTTTTGAAGCGCTCATGCTTCTGAACCATATTTGACTACTGTCATCGCTGTAGCTTCCAATATTCTAATCTTGGTTTGCAGACTTATCTTCTTATTCTTCCAAACCTTTTTCAACTTTGAAAAACACCCTGAGTCTTGGCTTTTCTACTTTTTCTTCAAGGGAATAAAGACAGCAAATTTCAGTATTATACAAATAACAGAATAAACTTAAAAAAATACGAAAATAATCGAGAATTTGTTAGATTTATATAGCATCTCAGCCTAGTATTCAATTATTCAGCTCAGTATGTTATCATACCCGAAGACATATACTTTAAGCTTTAAGCGAAATACTTTAAGCTTACTTACGTGATTTATGAATGATTTTTGAAAAAGGGGAAGTACCCAGCGATTTTAGGAAATTAATTAAACCCCTCTATAGAAAGGTGATAAGAGTGAGTGTAGTAATTATATAGGCATTAGACTGGTTTCTATAGGAAGGAAATTATACAGTATGATGACACTTTTTAGACTTAGAGATGCTGTAGATTAAGCTTCAAGGGAAGAACGGTGCAGTTTTAGGAAGGACAGAAACACCTTTGTTCGGTAGGTCTGCTTTCGAAACAGATTAACTATATTTTCAGTTGGTTATTTTTCTGTATTTTTTATGTGTTGATTTGGGGTTTTATATTTATATTGTAGTATTTTGTTGTTTATTTTTATGTTGGTTTCGGTAAATGGTCTCATGCTCCATACTCTTTTTCTTCTTCTTATTTTAACACATCCTCACAAGCTCCACTTTTGTTGTGCTATTATATAAAAAAATGATTATTTTCCATAAAATTTTATTACTCCTACTACTACTACTACTCCTCAGTTATATAGATTATGAATAACCGAATGTCATATCCTTGTAAGCTATACCAGACAATTACGTTAAAGTGATTAGTGATATGTACGAGAAAAACATGGCTGCCTTTAAGGTAGGAAATTAGGTTAGTTGCTGGTTTCGTAATACATGAGGCGTTAAGCAGGGCTACGTTCTATCCCCATTTATATGGATCATTTGTGTGGACTTGTCTTAATGAGCACATCAAAGGCAATGGGAAAACATGGAATCAACTGGAAAAGTGAAATTCTTTTGGACTTAAATTATTGTGACGATTTAAGCATGAATGTTAGCAAAATGAATGAACTTTTAGAGGTTTTGTAAGTTGAGGTACTAGAATAGGTCGCTGCAGCTAGGAGTGAGTCAAGGAGAATAGGTGATATTGGGTAACGAGAAGATCGATCAAGTAGACAACTTCAATTTCATAGGTAGTATTATTAGTAAAGACGGTGGGTGCAGTGAAGATGTTAAAAGCAGAATAGCCAAGGCCCAGGTTTTTTTTCCACTGTTGAAAAAAGCTCGGAAGAATAGGCAGATAAGTCGGCGAACCAAGATTTGAACAATGGAAGCTACAGTGACGACAGTGGTCAAGTATGGTTCTCAGGCGTTGGCGCTCCGAAAATCAGAGGAAGACTTGCTAAATGTTTTCCAGAAAAAAATACCTATGGATTGTTTTGGGTACCCAACTGACTGACCGTATCTCAAACAGTGGGCTGTACTGAAAGTAGCGTTCAATCATGCTTTTTAAGGCTATAATGAGAGAAAGGTTGAGATGGCTAGGGCATGTTCTGCAGATGATGGATGGCAGATTGCCAAACATTGTCCTTGTTGGCCAACCGTCTAGGGCCAAACGAAAAGCAGATCGTCCCCGGCTGGGGTGGTAGGATGTTATAAATCCTTATTTATGGGAAATGGGAACTTCCTGTGAGGGTTTAAAGAGGGAGGCTTTGAATAGATTGGGATAGATGAGGAGCATACGTAGCTGTGTCGGTCTCAGGCGGCTTGATGCTGCAGTGAGTTGTTAGTAGTATTATTATTAGTGGCGTTTGGTGATTTTTTTTCACATAAAGCGAAAACATAGATTTAAGAGTTAAAAATCTGTTTAAGATGGAATGGAGGAGGAGTGTGCGTAGCTGTGTCGGTCTCAGGCGGGTTTTTACTGCAGTGAGTTGTTAGTAGTAGTATTTTTAATGCTGGTTGGTGAATTTTTTTTTTTCACGTAAAGCGAAAACTTAGATTTAAGAGTTAGAAATTTGTTTAAGATTTTAGTTTAGATTTGGATTTAATCCCAGAATTTAGTAAAAACATAGAATTCTTAAGCCTAAGATTTCACTACTAAGCGGCTTGGCCGGTCCAGAGTATTCTATTTTCCAGAATAAAAGATGTTAATTCTAATTTGTTGCTTTTATATGTTCATTCAGCTTTATTTTTCCTTTTTGAGAAAGACAGCTTGTAGCAACCATTTCTTTTTTAAATCCCAGCTAATTATTTCGCTAATGAATTTTGGTTTCTCTATCAAGGTAGTAAGGAACATTGCTTTTTTTTTCTTCTTTTTTTTTTACTACTAAATAAAGAAAGATCACGGCTCTATATCTTGTTGTTTGTCAGTTTCATAAAAGAATTTGCATTGAAACTTTAGATTTAACGAAATGAATTTACAGGCATGACAATTTATGATAGTGACCAAGGGAGTATCCAGGATTTTCGTTCCGGGAGGGGGGGTATGTTTTGGGAAGGGGCCTTACAAAAAACTTTTAAAGCGCATCAAAAAGTTGTTTGTATGAATTTTTGTTGTTTTTATAAGGTCGAACAAAAATTCTGGTGGAGGGGGGATCCGGTACCCTTCCTTCCTGGATACGGCCTTGGTCATGATGTACTATAGGAATATATTATAAATTTGCAGTCATGCCAACCACTGAATTGCGTCTTTTTAGTGGCAAGCTCCTCACCTTCATTGTTGATCTACTGCAAAGCTCGATCACATTCCAGCAGCAGATGATCCAGTCGCGTGGCCTCCTTGTCATTTCTTACTTGCTTCATAAGTCAGATAAAAATCATTTGTCTATGGAAGTTTTGCAAGCTTTTTTGAGCTTTTCCAAGTTTTTAATGACATCAGCAAGTCCTCATGCTGATCTTCTTTTGAAACAGGTAGGTAGTTTATTTATTACCATGTAGTAACATGTACTGTTTTTATTATTTTTTTTTTCGTGACTTAAATATGTTTTCATTGCTCATATAGTCTATTGTTTGATTTTCTCCAAGGATAGTTTTCCGCCTAGGTTCGCTAAAAATTTCTAGATGCTGAACGATTTGTGTCTCTGTGTTGATCAATAAAAACAGAACTTTGTCATTGCCTCCTTTAAACTTCAGGTTAAATGGGGTTTACATGCCTTTTATACACAAGAATCATATTAAACTGCGATTTAAGTCCTGGAGAGTTCTGTACTTCAGTCTCTCGTTATCTTGCCATTTGTATTCTTCTTGTATTGTTTGTATTCTTCATTGTCAATTGATACATAATCTCATTCAAAGGAAGCAAACATAACTTAAGCACAAAAAGTATCTACAGGGTTAAAATTAAGGGCTTTAAGGGGAAGTTTGGGGGCTAAACATAAACGATACTCAGATATCCTATGAGAAAAGGACCTAAAAGTGGGCAATTTTTCCATTGCTCACAGATAGGTTTTGCGTTAGAAAAAATGGTGGGTGTTTTTATGAAGAAAAACTGAAAAACTAGAGTAGCAAGATTCAATAACTTGCTAGAGCAGCAAGATTAAAGAAACAGAAATACTTTCAATAAAAGTGTCGCTTATGAAGAAAAATGGGATCAAAATGAAGTAAAACGTAAAAAGACACTGAAATCATTTCAATAGAAATATCTCTTAACTAAAGAAAACCTTATCAAACTTTTCGATCCAAATAGACGTTTTCCCACCATAAGCCCCTATTGGACTTGGAATCTATTAGCGGTTAAGTAGTTAGGTAAATCAAATATAGTATGGGTTGCGAAGCAATCAAAACAGCGTATCAGCAAAATCCTAAGAACGACTTGGGGTCATTTTTAAACCCTCTGGGAGTGTTGAAGGGGGGAATTGAATCTGGAGCTTCTTTTCAATAGGAAGGGGTTAATTTTTTTCCAGTCTGCACTGTAAAGTTTTTCTGGCAATATAAAGCCTGTGGGACGGGATTATGTTCCCGGTGAATTTGTGACGTAAATGGAAAAACACTGTGTACTGAATTTATCAAAATAAATTATCTGTATTATCTTAGCTTCTGTTCAGAGAATCGTTTTAGCTTTCAGGGGGGTACTTAGGGGTCAAGTGGACCTTAGAATTTTGAGTTGAGGGAGGACGCAGAGGCAAATTAATAGTTGCTCCATGTATCCAGATTATCAAAACGAGTTAAGTTAAGACTTTCGGTGTGTTGGGGGGAGGGGCAGTTGATAGGGGTAAGGGGAATTCAAATTTTTTGTTTAAAGGGAAAAGATAGTAGGAGGGGCAGGAAATCTATGTCTCTTACCTGGTTAGAAGTGTTTTCGCACTACTGTCACGGAGAAACTTAATATATGTTTATAGTGAGGCAGTGAGGAAAATCTAAAAAACAGTTTTATGTACCCAGGTTATCAAAAAAGCATATCAGCAATATCCTGGGTATAACTTCGGTGGTATATATACCACCGAAAATATTCGATGGTATATATACCACCGAAAATATTCGGTGGTATATGTGGTAGACATTCCTTTACAGGAATGCTGTGGAGAAATGAACCGTTAATTCTGATTGCTGGTGGGGCAGAGGGGAAACTTTATGTATCTAGGTAATCAAAATAGCATATCTGCACTCCAAGTCCAGAAGTAAGCATCAATAAAATATTATTGCAGAAAACTGTGACTTATGAAACGTTTTGACTGAATATTTAGGTTTGGGCAAAAGGTTAAACACCATTCCAACATTTTAGTTCTTAAGTACAAAATTTACCAAAATTCCTGCAGTTAACCAACAATAAAACTTTTTCAATTAAGATTAATAGGAATTATTTTTAAAACAAATCCGAAAAAAAAGGATTACAAAAGAAAGTACGGAGCCATATTAAAACGAGCAGAAACGAAGTCATACGATGACATAATTTTTGGATGTAATGTCTGATTAATCTAAAATTATTCCTATTATCTGTTTCGAGATTTTTTTTTTTTTTTTTTAATCTAGTTCTAGTTAAATAAGGAATTACTTTTGGATTCTAGGAATTTGGAAAAAAGTGGAAATTTAAGATTGCGAGTTTGTTTTATATAAGTCCACTTTTATTCATGTGTTTCTGGCTTACTTCAAAGTAAATTTTTTTCCTTTGGCTGTTAAATTAGTCTTCATTTTTTTTAAATCTTGATTATCATGTAGACCTTTACAGAACCCGCTGCTGCTTCACGGGTTTTACAATGTTTTTTTTTGTATAGTTTAAATTTAAAATAAAGTTTAATATTTTAAATTAAAATTAAATTCTAAAACAGAAATTACCGTTAAAGAATAAATGAAACTTAAAACAGACAGAAATCAAAATAATCACATCTAACATAAAGACAACATATTTTGCTATGGATTAAATTTAAATATTAAATTTAAAAAAAAGACATGTTTGTTCGACTGAGATTAATAAGCAGCATTAAAACCTAAAACAAACAAATTCCGTATACGAGTTGGGCTTCCCCCTCTTCACGCCCCCTCCCCCGCTCTTTACACTAATTTTCTATAGTGCTTTCAAAATGCCTTTCATTCCCATTTAACGGTTCTTTTGTTTGAACTGTCGTTTTTAAAGAATTGGGCCAAAAAGTAAAACCTTAGCGTAAAGAGCAGGGGCATTGTGGATGGGACAGCCCCTCTCATATACAGAATAATTTCTGTTCATTTTAACTTGTAATGTTGCTTCTCATTTTCAGCTGAAAAAACTTCTTTTTTATTTAGTTTTTCATCGTTTTTCAAATCATCCCCAGGCCTAACCAGATATTATGTGGGTCTTCGGATTTATTATTTTATCTTAAGAGACAAAAAGTTTTTCTTTAGTAAGATTATACCTATCATCTTGCAGAACCTATGTTTATGCTTCATTGTAATGAAGGGAGTGTGGGGATTAATTTTTACTTTCTGCCTCCTCAGACCATGTTCTGTATTTACTTGAATGCTCACAGAAAGTTAAAACATTTGGTTGTAAAACTTTGCCTTTTGGGGCATCAGGCATCTCCCCTTGCCATACCTTACCCTCCGACTCTCCTCCATAATAACTGACGGGAAAGTATGCTTAAGTGTGCAGAATTTTATCAAACATAATCTCAATCAACTTGGTTAAATCAGGCTTTAAAATACGTATCTATATTACTGTTGATTTTTCAGGAACTAGGTGACTCTTCAGGAACGAATTTACCTCCCCGTTTCTTTACTACCTGTGAAACTGGGCGATTTAAATTGTCTGGACGATTTAAATCGTCTGGCTATCTCAAAATTTTCAGTTGACAACAACCTGGCTGTCTTTATGCCAAAATTGTAGTTCGATGCTGTAAAAGCACTTTTGTAGTTTGCAGAATCATTTTTTTTGGTTTCTTGAAAAGATGATTATAATTTTGAATTTCCAGTGGAGTGAGCCCTCTTCCAATTTTCTAGGACTATTGGCTCGATATAATCACCCCGAGACAATTTTTTTTTAATAAATACAAATCAGTGATCTTGCTTATCGAAAAAATAATGCAAGATTCCGCCTTTGTGTAGATGGGGACCTGATGCCTCTACAACAGGATTCTGTGACATTTAAGTAAGGGAAATGTTTCCGTTTAAGATAACTTAAAACAAAGCTCCTTGCAGCACTTGCCAATCCCGCCTCCCACAAGAAATTTCCTGGATGGGCTTATGATACCCCGCCTCGACTTTTCCACCTGTGTGCCGGTTGGTATGTGAATTTAATATTTTATGCTATATAGAAAAAAATTGTCGCAGTGGGAGGGCAGTAATACCCCCTAGAACCAATGATGAAGGTTCAGAACTAAAACATTCCTGGGAACCAAAAGGTACTATGCATCAGCTTCTACCTTCCCCTCCCTCCTAGAAAATGACCAATATCTACGTAATAGCTGAAGCTTACTTGTACATCACTGGGTACACTTTTATGAATCATGAAGCAAATCAGACCAGTCAGATGAAGCTTTAAAATACGTGATAGAAACACTATTCTGTAATAAGAAGGGAGATATCATCCCTTAGCACCATTATTCCGGCTTAGCCTAATTGAAGGGAAAGGAGAGATTAATTCCTATCCACTTAACGCACCCATTTCTATGTTTATCTGAAGGTTGATGTTGCACAATTATAGTTACACAATTTTTTCATCGTAATGTGCTCTTTAAGGTATCTGGCACCTTTTCAACTCCACATTGGCCCGCCGCCCCTCCTTCATAATAGCCAATGCACAATTACACATTACTGAACACAATTCCTCGAAAAATTGAATAGACTTAGCTCAATCTTGCTCCTTTTTGCAGCGAGTCTCAACAGAAGTAATTCAATAATTCATTCATTTCAATAATTCAGTCAGTCTTGAGACTGCATTTATTTATTTTTTTTATTTTTTTTTTTGCACCGAAGCGGAACTTGGCTATTTTATTTTAGTGGGTCAGGAAAGCTCGTTATTCCACCGGATCTTGAGGTTGTTTTGCGTCGAGTGAAGTCTTTGCTTATTTTAGCACCGTGTCAGGATTTCGATGTTTTTGTTCCGAGCCAGGAATTGTCTCCCAAATTACGGAATGACTTGATGCAAAAGCAAGCTAATTCTGGATCAATGCAAAAAATAGCTAATTTGTAACTATTCTCAAATACGTGCTAAGTCCAATGTGCGCACATGTGCAAAAACTAGGTAACTACTAGCTCGGTGAAAAAACGAGATGAGTACTAGCTTTCAAGTTTTGGTTATACGGTATGAATAAGAGCTAAGATTGGGCTCAATGCAAGAACAAAGCAAGTTTTTATCCAACCTTTGGACCGACTCGCGCACACACGAGATAAGTCTGACTTGATTCAAACAAGAGGTAGGCCGGGACTGATTCAGAACAATAACATTGTAAGTCCTGATTCGATGTAAAGACGGGCATTGCTGCAGGCATGATGAGTCCGAAAACGAACTAAACTCTTACTCAGGTCAAAAAAGAGTAAACTCGGCGCTAAAATAAAGTACGTCCTAGATGTAGAATTTCGCTGACATGGATGAAGTGAGCCAGGTCCTAACGAAGGCGGAAAAAATAACGAGCTAGGCCTAATTTTATATGCAAAGAGTTTTATTTTACTACATCAAGGGGCTGAAACAGAAAATGATGAATAAGAGATACTTCGCTCATTATTAGGTCAACACTACTGCTTTGTTGACTATATTTGGATAAATTGAAAGAAGTTAGACTATTAATTTAAATTTCATTCAGCTAAAGTCAAACTAATTTTAAACTTATTTTTAATCCTTCTTGCTCTGTTGGGATACAGTTTACTGTCAGTATTACTAGTGTTTGTAATTGCTGTTAACCAATTCTAAAGTGGTCAGTGATTCCTTTCTACCCGGTTAAATATTTTCTTTCGTTGGTACCTAACTCTTATTAAAAATAAAAATTAAAAAAACGGGTTTTCTCAACTGAAAAAGAAGCAACATAAAACCAAAAACGAACAGAAATTATTGCGTGTATGAGGGCGGTTGCTCTTCCTCAACACCTTGCTCTTTACGCTATAGTTTTTTAGTAACGTTAGAAAAGCTTTTTATTGTTCTAATTAAACGAACATAGTGTTTCATGAGTCGTTCTCAAAGAATTGGGACATAATCCGAACTTTAGCGTAAAGAGCGAGGTGTTAACGCATCCGTGGTGTTTCTTCTGGCAAAAAATACTAAATTCTACATTTTTGCAGATAGGAACTTAAAACCTCTACTTTATGGTTCTCTGATACGCTGAATCTGATGCAGTGATCTTTATTCTATGACTTTTAGGTGTTATTTCCTTTTTTCTTCGAAAATAAGACAAATTTTCCTAGGCCCACAACCTTTGATAGGTACGACTAAATATATAAATACATATATTTGAAATCAGCATAAAAATTCGTTCTTTTGATATATCTATTGGTATCAAAATACCATTTTTTAGAGTTTTGGTTACTATTTAGCCGGGTCGTTCCTTGCGTACAGTTCGTTACTATGAACTATTTGAATAGTTATGCATTTATAAACCGTACGAAGTGACTTGTACGAAAAACTCTAAAATAGTTATAACTTTTTATACAAGAAACACCACGTAGGAATGACTTTATGATGAAGTAATTTGTTTGCTGTTATAGGAGGGTAGTGAAGGGCAACTTTAGTGAGGAGGGAGAAGTCAAAATCTGATTTGTCTCTCAAAATTTTTCGTAGATGTTGCCCAGTATTACTTCTACTCTGTGTATCAATTCCGCGTTTCTTTTGAAGAGTGTTGAAAATAAAAATTAAACACTTTTCCGTGTCAGTATTGATGCCAAGTTCTTCATAACTTTGATCAGCCTTTGAGCTTTATGGTGGCATTTCGATATGTTTACTATTTATGTTATACTTTTTAGTTTACTATATTATATTTAAATTGTATATTATGAATGAAGTCATAAGTAAAAAACGCATAAATGTTTCTAGCCAAAATACATAGCTATTTCACTTTATTATAGAATAGAAATGTGATCTTTCAATCTTTGAAGTAAACATGTCAGCGCTATTATGATTCTTATTTTCATTAAAATATATTTTCTATATGTAATTTATTATCATTATTTTGTTTCACAAATGCATCTAAAATTTGATTCTGTTTTTATTCTAGTTGCTGGATCACATTCTTTTTAATCCTGGACTTTGGATCCATGCTCCTGTAACCGTCCAGCTAAAGTTGTACTCCCATTTAGCCACAGACTTGGTTAATGACAGCCACCTTTATTCGTCTGTTCGTCGAGTCTCCACAGTACTTCAAACGGTTCATACCTTGAAATATTATTATTGGCAGGTTAATCCTAAAGAGCTTAGCGGTATTGTTCCAAAAGGCTTAGGTAACCTATTTTGTTCTCTACTCCTTATAAGCACGTCTGTGTGTGTTTGTGCGTATGTGTGTCTGTGTATTTGTGTGTGCGTCTGTGTCTCTCCGTATGATAGTTTGTATCTCTATGTCTACATATTTCTGTAGGTGTTAGTGACTGTATATTTAAGTGAACATGTCTCTGTGTGTGTGTTTGTGTATGTATTTCTTTGTAAAGCTCTATAAGAGCCGAATTCGCTGTATATGTCAGTAAAAGTTAAGAAAAAAAAATTCAAATCAGTACATTAAGTCAAACATTTAAAATTAAAAAGAAATTAAAAAGGCAAAATCTTCAAAGATAAAGGGCAAATCAGTAAGCTTGACCATTAAATTACAAAAACATTACAATAAATCAAAAATAAAAACGGCAGTAGAGGAAAAGGGGAATTTGGCAAGTACATAATCACAAATTATTATTAAGGTGTTCCAGAATAAAGGAGATAAAACTTTTACGAAACCTCTCTGTAACAGCATGGATCGGAGAGTAAGTTGGGATTGCTAAGGAGGCTGACCGGGGGAGTCGGAGTCTAATGGGATTGTGAAAATCAGGGAGTAAGTCCTCAGTATGGGGATTGGAAAAGATATGTGTCCGTTTGTGTTTGTGTGTGAATGTGTGATTGTCTCTGCGTATCTGTGTGTATGTATTCATTAGCTAGTCTTTCTATCCTGCATTAGTTTGTGAAAAATGTTTTCCAAAAATAAGATTTGCAGAGAAACGTAAGAAGGGAACGTAAAACCTTAATTGACCAGAAATGAAGTCATATTATGAGTCAAACTCAAAATAAAATGAAAATGAATAGTCAAGTTATGTTGTAAATCGAACGGATACTCACAGTGTTGCTGCTCACTCCTTAAAGCCTCTAAAGATTCGAGTGTCATTATGCTCTCATATGGGCTTTACTGAAAATAATTTGTATTCTGAGCTGTGCGTAAGAAAACAAAAATTATAATGCTGGCCAAAGTTTACAACTACAAGCTACTAAAAAAGACTCTGGCTACCGCTCTCTCAGACTTTATAAAAGATCAATGTCTTTTGGGCTCGTTGGAAAGGATATATATTTTGAATGGTGTGTTTTGTTTGTCAAAACATTGACAAATAAAGAAGAAATTCATGAAATATATAATCACGGCTATAGGAAAGAGAAAAATATTTTTTTAGAACAAGTGTATCTGTGACATTTAACTCAATAATGATTTTTCAAATGGACACTTTTTTTCAAAGCTTTTACTTTTATTTCCATTTGTTTCGAAAGTATAAAACTGTGATACCTGAATAAAAATTTGAACCATTGTTTGCAATTTTAAAGTAGTCAATTTTGTTTTTTGAAACAATATTGTGAATTGACTTATCAATAATTGAGTCGCAAATTATATTCCTACATATATGAGAAGAATGTGTTTAGAAAAAAAATATGAAAATTCACGACATATCAATCTAGAAAAACTAGATTAATTGTTTAAAATGTAATAATATTTAAGAGAAAGAATTCCTGGACGTTTGATAAATTTTTGACTTTATAGTGAGTAAAAGAGAAGTAAAAGAAAAAAAGAAGAAAAAGAAGAAGTAAAAGAAGTAAAAAAAGAGTAAAAGAGAAACGGCATAAAATATATAACTCCTTCTTTTGAAAATGAATGTAGCTGTTCGTGGTATCTTTGGGGCGTCAGAGTCTCCCTAGCCTGAGAGTGTTAACGACATTAGTTTGAAGGTGACCAGAAATCTTTTTTTTTTGTCGTTTTTGGGCTCCATTTTCGGGATTCCGCGCCACAACACAATTTTTTTCTAACTAATGTATACCTTGTCCAGGGACTTACAGCTGGAAGTTTAAAACTGACCGGAGAAGGCAAGTTTTTTTAGCCCTTTTATGGACCCCCTCGCCGTCCCTGCAAATAATGGCATTTGTACCAATGACTCTGCATAAATATTTTTATATAGTGAAACTATTTTCAAAAATGACAATTACACAAGTTTGTTCAAGTATTCTAGATTAAAATAAGGAAATATAAAAATGAAGCTGTAGAAGTATCGAAGGCAGGCCCGAGGATCAGCTCAGCCCAAACGATATCAAGCTGCAAAGGCAAAAGTTCCATGCATCGACCAAGAGAAGCAAGGGCCACGAGGGCTGAAGGCCCCTGCTCCGGCCTGTGCTTTTGCATAGATCACAAGGATTGATGCCAAACAACAAAATGTAAAAAAAAATTTGGCTTTCTAGGGCTGTAATGAGATAAAAGTTGAGACAGCTAGGACGTGTTTCACCGATGAATTCGACTTCGTTTAATCCGAACTGTTGCTTGGGCCTTAGGCACTCACCCTGCTTCACTGTATATAACCACAGAGCTTTATAAACATTACCGTTGAATAACGGAAAGGTAATTTAAAATTTAGAATACCTTTGGCTCTCCAAATCATGCCATGTCAAGTTTAAAATTCGAGTTTTGAGCTGTCGCGGTTTGAAGCTATTAGATTACAGGGAAAATTCTTTTACTCTGCACGTTTAAAATTTGTGAATACTGGCAAAAGGGACCTAGTTATTATTCAGTCATCGTCAATTGATACTTCAATATGTTGCATCTAATGCCAAATCCTGAAAATAAACATGCTTTGTAGGAACGACACAGGAATTAATTTTGGGGATTTTGGTGGCAAATTATCTAAACAATTATGAATTACATGAATTAGATTGCGTGATAGTTGAATTTTGTTAGGTAATTGCGTAATTATTTATATGAGCTAATTTTGCTATGTAATTACTTAAATTAAAGTTCCCAGAAGCTAAAAAAAAAAAAATTGGAGTAGAAATGACAAAGATCTTGATATATTGGATAAAAGCACCAAGCCCCTTCCCCCCTCTCCCGCTCTCCCTGTGCTCCTTTTCTGTAGGTTTCCTTGGATGTTAATTGTTTAATATACATTGCGAATCTTTTAGTTTATTTTTGATAGTGTGTTCGTTTTTTCTTATTGTTTATCTGCTATTTTTCAGATGGAACACGTCCAGGAGAACAGGACATACAAACAATACGTGGTTTTATAATTTTGTTTTTGAAACAGTTAATTGTAATCGGTGAAGATTCTAAGGAGGATGAGCTTCAAAGTATCCTGAATTATCTTACAACGGTTTACGAGGTATTGTTTGCTCTAATATAAGTAGTGTTAGACAAATTAGACAGTGTGTCAGCCCATTCGTTTTTCTTTTTTAAGTGACATTAAATATTAATTATTTTACTGGAAAATCAATTCATTAAAAAAATAATGTTTTGCGATATTAAAATGTTTCCAGTATGTAAGTTATGTAATCATTTTAATAATTGACCTGTTTTTCCATAAATTTTTTAATTTCTGTAATAGAATAGGCACCATCTCTTTTTTCCTTCCTTTGGAAGGGGGAACTTGGACGATATTAGTTCCCTCTCCTCCCCTCCGTGTAAATTTTTACATGCTAATGCTCATTTCGAGTTTTTCCCCGAGATGAGCATTTTAAGCTCATTCTGGTTTTCCAAAATCTCCCCCAATAATAAGAGGACCATCTCTTAGCAGTGATTCTATATATCCGATGAAGTAGAATTTTACGAATTGGAAATTATCGAAGATCTCCCCTGCCTCCTCCTTCTCCAGGTTGGATAATAAGACCCTCCTTGGAGAAATTGGAAACTTTTTACCAGAAGAAGTAGGCCAGTTTCAGATGTATCTCTTTGACCTCTGCAGCTGATGAGCAGCTTTGTAATGATTTGCTCAAGCATGACCATACTCTAGCGAAGTTTTCAGCTAACCTTCGATGGGGGGGTAGCAGTATGTTCTTAAAGACTGCGAAGATGATTTTGTTTGGGTTTTGGGCTGATCTCAGAATTTTAGACTAATGGTGCTTTGGAATTACTTTGGTGAAAGTAGGGCCATATCCAAGATTTGTTTTTCCGGGTGGAGGGGTTCTGACATAAAAAAGACCTCCAAAACGCACAAAAAAAAATCTTTTATAAATTTTTGTTACGTTTTTACGAGCCATACAAAGATTTTATGGGGGGGGGGTCAATAACTGGAAATTTGCCTAAAAATTACTCATCAGATCAGAACCATTAAAAGAAACAACTCCAGAAATAAATTTATTAGGAACTTGTAATGCCAGACTTGTGTTGAACCTGGAATTATCTTTTTGAAGACACGAGACTCAAACTTCCTGTATTTAGTCCAAAACTTAACTGGAACACATCTGGTATCTGACTCGTAGGTGTGGGTGGGGGTGGTAGGGGGGTGGGTGTAAAGACTGCTGTCAAATTTCAACTGAATTGGGTGGTAAGAGCCAGCATCTTCAGTGCGCCTTTCAAATCTCCATGCGAAATTCAGTTCCTGGGAGGGGGAAGGGGTTATCTAAGTTCTTGTCATCAGGACATCCACCAGAAGGGGTTGTCAGATCCAGCCAAACATGATGGAAAGTAAGAGTTAGTGTTTTCGTTACGTCAAATGGAGGTCCATAATTAATCCGATTTTTAGGAGGGATATTGAAGTTCTTGCCACCGTGGTATTCGCCAGAACGGGTGGTCAGATTTCCAATCAAATTGCTCTGTAATCACATAAAATCAAAATATAAACTTTTTAATAGAAAATTCTGTAAAAAGGGACTTGCAGGTATATCTTTGTTATTGTTGATATTTTCATCTAAAACTTATTTTGTAGTTGTCTAACTATATATAGTCGTATAGTCGAATAAGCGTCACTCCATGTACATAGTTGCATTTGTTTCTTCGTAACCCTGGCTCATGGGTCATTATTGCTTTTACACGTCATAGGGTCTTCGCGGTGGTGGTATTGTTCGTCTTTGTATGCCCTTAAAACCTTAGATAGGCCTTGCAGACACACTTAATCACTTTCCTACAGCTTCATATTTTTATCTCAATTTATTCAAACTATTTGGATTTTTTGGACGGGTTTTTTCTCTTCTGTCTTTTCGAAGTTTTTGATGATGTTGACAGATTCTTGTAAAGAAGTTAAAGCAGTACTATAATGGAAGAATAAAAAAAGCTGTTAATGACTGTAGTTTTTTGATTGTAGATAATTAAGTTTTTATAGTGTAGGGTTTTCTAGGCTTCCAATGCACTACAATAAGAATTTTGAAGCAAAAGCTTTATATATATATATATTTTTGTTAAGCGAAAAAAAACGTATTGTCAAAAAAATCTCGAAAAGTCTCTATCTCGAAAACTAGTTAGATTGAGGAGATTGAAGTGGATTAATCAACCCAGTGTGTTCAAAATAGGAGGCAAAATTATAAGTCTTAACTTTTCAGAACGTGTCATATAGCGCCTTTTGAAGCACCTCTTTATTATAACAGAGTTATAAGAAATCAGGATAAGCAAAACAAAAATAAGATGCAGGAACCTCTTACGATGGCTTAGTGAAATCTCATCAGGCTATTTACAAGTGTTTTTGTCAGAATTGTATTGGAAAGGGTAACTTATCGTAGCTTACGTTAAAATATTTTTAGCTTGCTGTTAATTTAGAATTAATTAAGCTACCACGAAAACTGGTATGAAGAAAAAGTAGCTAAAGGGCAAGACTAATAATGCAGAAAACGTATTGTTTAAAAGAGGTCACTAAGTTTTCACTAAATTTCAAACGTTGTTCTTGAAACATTCGTAATGTATTCGTGCCCGTATAGTTTGTTTTTTCCTAAAAGGTTGTTCTAATGTCCATGAAATAAACTCTTTTCTCTTACAAGTTCTTTTATGTTTTAATTTATTTGGTATCAAAAAGGAGTTGGACTTTGCACAATTTTGGAAAACTCATTTTAAAAAAAAATATTTTGAAGACACACTACTTACGTGGTATTAAAGCATAAGCTACTTCGGAAACCTCTCTATCATTAAAATGTCAAAGACAATGTAGCTCTTCTATCCTTTGTCCATGAGAACAAGGGTTCGATTCCTGGTGTTGCTGGTTATTTGGTTTGGAATGGAGGTCAGTGGTGAGACTATAAGCTCAGCCAGAGTCAAACCAGCTCCAAATGGACTCCTGGAGAAATGTTGGTTGAGCCCCCAACTACGCATTGCACTCTCGGCCGAAGACAGTGAATCAGGAGATCGGTACCTGCGCTATGCAGACCGTTGGTCAGGATGCTAAAAAGTTAAACGTTTTTTGAGCTTATCTACAAGTTTTCGGTTTTTTTTTTTTTAGGATGATAACCTACTAGACCTTCTACAAATGTTGGTGACCTTGATGAATGAAATCCCCTCGCTTCTTGTGCCGGCATTTGATTCTCGTTTGGGTATCAGAACGGTATTTAAACTTGTCTCTACTCCAAACACAACTATTAGACTTCTTGCCTTGAAACTCTTGGGGTTTTTCCTGGCCAGATCCACTCACAGACGAAAGTATGATGTAATGACACCTCATAATTTATACATGTTATTGGCAGAAAAGATTTTGGTGTATGAAGAGACGTTGACACTACCTACGTATAATGTTTTTTATGAGGTAGGTTTTTTTTTAATATTCTGTTTGAAACGATTACGGAAATATGTCGTCTTTGGGAGAAAACTTTCAAATGATGTAAGTGAAAGTGCTTTTAAATTACAGCAATGTCATGATAAAACACGTGGGATAACGAGAGTAATAATATTTCTTAGAAGAAAGAAAAAAGTTTAAATCCCCCTCCCCTCTCCCAACAAAAGGGTGCTTCTATTGGCTCAAGGAGCGATCCCTGAAAGTATCCAGCTCATCGACCACCAAAGATCAAACACGTCATCCTTTCCCCTTGTAGAATCTATCTATAACAATTGACAATTTGTATAATTTATGGCTATTGCCTCATGGTTTTGTGGTAATTTTCCCCGATGCATATTTATTGGACCTTTAGACTGTTTAGAAAAAAAATAGCCACCTCAACATTTCTGTCGAATATCATAAGAGGTTAGGGAAGCACACGGAAAAATCCGTATGGGAGGGGGGTCTATTTGATCAGCAGTTTCTTTTGACTTTCAAAAATAGCACTAGAACTTCCAATTTTCAATTGAAAATGCCCCTTTCCAAGACTTTACAACAAACTCATTCAAATGATGTGGATAGGAGACAACGAAATAAGGAAAGTTAATACATGTGAGATGTATAGTTCCTTAGTAGAGCAACACCGGAGCGTTGTTTCTCATTGAACCAGTACATTGTGATGTACCTGAGATTACAATAGCTCCTGCGCGATCAGTAATATCATAATATTGTAGCCTTCTGGTCATACCAAGAGATCTGATTGATACTAGCCTTGTAACAGTTGAACTAGTTAGATATACAACTATGAGGGATCGTCTTGATGTTCTGTCTTATTTCTAGATGCTATATCACATAGAGGTTTAAACTATGAAATTTGACTTGTAAATTAGTAAATTGTAAATTAGGTTATAGCTAAACCCAGGTTTAAGATTTTTTTAATCCTTCTCTGGTCTGGGCAGTTCCTACATTCATTATATCTAATTTTATTATCTGTAACTTCGGAAGGCATTCTCAGGGCTGAAATCTATGTGAATTCAGAAAAATAGCCAAAAATCGCTCGAAAATGGCGTTAAATATGAACAGGAAAAATATATTTTTCCTATCGGTAACACTGGTTTTCCTTTAAGTCTAAATTATCGATACTAGTTTAAACGGGTATTTTTGGAGGAAAAGTCTGAAAATACTTTAGGTGTGATAATTCAGTCCAGAGGAGTCATCAGAAGAAACGCCATCTCCTTCTTCAGTTCTAGCAGGGCGCCGGAACATCATATAGATATATTTAAGGGCTCATTTTAAAGGTAATTGCTATATCCAGTACCTTTAATAATTGAACTTTTTTGACAAAAAATGTATCTTCATATACAAGATAATGTCATATTGGGTATGATATAATATTTGACTGAGTGTGCTGCTTGGTTCCCTGAGGTTTGTTCTTTGCCAGATTCAGCTAAGAAAGAGATGATGGACTTTTTCTGTGTGATATGTTATAGGACGCTCTCATATTGGTATACCATATTTGAGTGAATCTGCTCCTTGGCTTCCTGAGGTTTGTTCTTTGCTAGATTCAGCTAAGAAGAAGACGATGGATTTTTCCTGTGTGATATGTTATAAGATGGTCTCCTATAAAGAACCAGTTAAAAAGTCAAGGTATGCCAAGAGGACGACCCAAAAAAAACGCAAGTTCACAATTTTTGAAAATGAATAGCCGTTAGAAGATCCTCTGGACGCTCACATATCAAGAACAGTCCAAAATTGAGATATGCACTCAAAAAATGTAAGTTCACAATTGTTGAAAATGAATCACCGTTAGATGATCCTTTGAAAGGAACATCCGTTTCTTTATCGGATATTTGAATCACTTCAGGCTGCATAAAAAGTTATTTTCCTGTTGTATGCCAGGCGAAAATACTGGAAAAGAATTGCAAAATTGATAAATATTAATTTTCTAGTTATAATTGTATTAATTTTGTTATTACAATGTTTAATTATAGCAGTGAACTTAAATAAGTTTCTTTTTTCCAAACAAAACGTACATAAAATGACCAGCCTGTGGTTTCTCAAAGTGACTCCCCTCTCCCTGCACCTACTATCATAATTTGGTGAGATCCCTTGCTGCAAATTTTGGCAGAAGTAGAGGTGAAAGTTTTGCTGAAAGATCTGCAGTACACTCTTTACTATCTCGCTGCTAGTGACGCAACTATGATGGGAGGCTGTAAACTTCCAGTTTAGAGTTTTCAATGACGGTGATTTCAGTGATGTTATTTTTTTTTTTCCTAGCTGTCTCTATTGTGGCAATGGCGCAAAAAGTATAATTTTTGGTGACCAATGGCCCTTAGCGAAAATTTTATCACAAACCGAAGTAGCTATGAAAACTATGTATGTATGAGTATTGTCTTTTAAGTGAGCCCTTAAATGTCTCTGTAAGATCTTCCAACTATCAAGTAGTACTGTCGAAAAAAAAGGAGAAGACACATCAATGCTACCCCATGCAAAAATGACATTTTCCTTGTTATTACAGGTTGGGAGGGGGGCTTTAAACATTCATTTAGAGCATTTTCAACTTCTTCAGTTTCAATGGTGTACTTTTGTTCCATTTTCACTTCATGCTTGAAGCATTCCAGGCCCTTTTTCGAAATTTGCAAAAATTTCCTTACATTATTACAAATTTTATTCAACAGGAAAAGTTTTACAGGAAAATAAAACTTTTCCTGTTGAATCTGAACTTATTATTGTTTCCGGGTCACCATCTATCGGGAAATTAAAGGAAAAAAAGTAAATGATGCGGCATTAGACTCTGAAGTTCCGAACCGGCGGTGCTGATCTCCGTCTCAAGGTCCTTCAGCCAGGAAGTGCAATGGGGGGACGGGAGTTTTCCGCAGTAGACATTTTCCTCGTAAATGCGTTTTTAAACCTTCAGTAGCAATGGACCATGGTTTGCTCTTTGCTAGATTATAGCTATTGCTACAACCATGAATTAGCAGAATAGCCGTCTTTATAGGGTCTTCCCTGTGGAAAAATTCTTTACGGGCTTTTTTCAAGTCTCTCCACTTTTGGCTCTCGCTTTGTGTAATATCGAAGTTATTGTAAGTCGAGTTTCTTGATTTTTTTTTTTTTTTATTTTGGTAAGGTCTTTTAATTGTTTTTTTTTTTTAAGTTTATAAATAATCTCACGGATCCAAGAACCTTCTATTTTTTTCTGTTATCTCTGATTAGTTTAAATGCTTCTTCAGTATTCGCACCGATAAAGTATAGTGCCAGTTATTTTAATGCTCTGCTAATTATCAATAAATAAAAAAATATATAGAGTAGTGTATTTAAACAAAATCTAATGTACTGTGGTGGCGAAGGTACCGTAAACAAAAAATAAAACTATCCTTCTTGTTCTAAGGCATTGGGCAGTGCGGGATCGCTTTTGATTTTTCGTTTATATTATGAAAATAGACGCTTATCTAACATTTTTTCGTCGAGTTTTATTCATTTTAATATATGTTTCCTTCTTAATTGTAGAACCCGTGTTACCCGAGTTTTCGTCAATCCGAGGCATTCTGTCCACATTGCCTCAGATAAATGCAGCTCTACTGTATATATGTTCACATTGTTGGTGACAACATTGTTGTCAGCATGCCACCTACTATTGTATTCCATTTTTATGTTCTTTTAGATTCTGATAGAACAAATTAGGCAAGATTTATTGTATGCTCGGCATCCAGAGCCTGACCATCAAACTCGAATGGAGAATCCTATGATATTAAAGGTAGTTGCAACCTTAATAAGGCAGTCAAAACCGTCCCAAGAGCTTCTTGAAGTGAAACGAATTTTTCTCTCCGATTTGGCCATGCTATGCACAAATAACAGAGATAATAGAAGAACAGTGTTGCAGATGTCTGTTTGGCAGGTAAGCAGGCTTTTTTGCCATCTTTACTTTATATTCGGTTCTTTATGTGGCAAGTGACGAAACCAAATAGTTTTTATTCTTAGATGCCCAGGTTTTTATATAATTCATCATCGTTCCTTGAAGCTCTCCTTGGGGTGAGAGGGAGAGGATCGCCAGCCGATCATTTGGCGACTAGAAATTCCCCTTCTTGTTTTGCATGTATGTAGGATATTTTGTTCTTTTGAACGCAGAGCTGGTTGGTCAGCTATTGCCTAAACTCGACCGGCTTGCTCAGGCCGTGCCGATGGCTCTTGCATAACTCATGCTGATATTCGGGCCTTTCGGCTATGGCAGGTGAACATTGCCTCGTTCAGACTGATTATTGACGTAACAAGAAATATCTGCCACTAACAACAACGCTTATTGATATCTGCAGACCTGCGTATCTACAAACTTGACTAAATTATAATATTTTTCTTGTTTTTTAAATAAACTTTCACTCTTGTAGATCATTATTAAAATGTTTATTTTACTCAGGGAACAAATTTAAACTGTTTATGGCTCTTAGATGGAGCATTAAAACCTCTGCTTTAAGCCCCTTGAAGTCTAATCCTTGTTTGCAGAAATTTAAGCAACTTAGTAACGAGCGAATCATTTTAATTGTGTTGCGAGAGCAACACTTTGGTTTTGTCGTGTTTTTTTTTTTTTTTTGTTCCTAGCACCCCGATTTCAGCTTATTCCTAGAAAGTGGTAAGGGTCTAACCTCTGCGGTTTTTACGGAAAGTGTGGACCTTAGGCCGGATTGATGAATATGACTTTACATTTTGGAAAGCTTCGTAGAACTCTTGCCTGGGGCCAAAAAGGATGGTTTTTGCTTGTCCTTGAGCCAGAGCCTATAGTGTGTGAAGTGAAGAGGAGTTGTATAGCCTATGTCAGAGAGGACTATCTGAAGTTATGCGGCCAAGCTTTCGTTTCATCAAACCATGTTTCTGCTTTCAAGTGGAAAGCTCCGTTCTAGCAGGCAAGCAGGCAGGCACCAGTTTCAAATTGAAGATGGACTAAAATCTATAAGTGTTAAATATATGCGACAGTTACCCTGCCCCACAGCCAATATATCTTCTTTGAGTGATAAATAGAAAAATTTAGAGAAGCAAAAAAGCGGCATTTTCCCACGGGTCCGAAAGTGCTGCCGTGATTTCGGCTGAGTTTATCATTCGGTTTTTCACACTTGGGATTGCGGTAGAGAAATGGTATCAGATGTGCCTCTTAAACTTTAAAAGTTCTCTCATTGCTAAAGAAATTAGAGTTTATCCTTTGCTCCTTTCTAAGTGATGATGTTAGAAAGTTGGCCTATGGCAAAAAAGTCAACTTTTGAACTAAGACAGATAGATTTTTTTTTCGACGGCAGTTTATAGCTTTTGATGAGCTGATCAAAGTATATGTCATCCATTTTTTTATACAAAAATTCCTTCATGAGATATACCAGTTTGAAAGTTTAAAGGGGTTGACAACTTCAGTAGTAAGGTACAAACTGAAACCAAAAATAGGCTGATACCAATTGTGAGACATATAGGGGAGTTGTAAGCAACAGTCGGCTGTTAGCTCATAATCATCCTCGGCAATGAGGGGTTCGCAACTCTTACTAGTTGGTGTACCTATTTTTTGTTTCCGTTGTATTTGATGGTAAGACCAATTTGGTTCCAGTGGTAAGACATGTAGGGGACTTGTAAGTAATAATCGGCTGTAAGGCTACAATCATCTTTAGCAATGAGGAGTTTGCAACTTTTGCGAGTTGGTGTACCTAGTATGTATTTTAGCATCCTTACAGATTAACAACTTCAGCGTTTAGTCGCAGCGAGGAAACAAAACCAAACTGTTGCTCTCGCAACACTTTACTCGGCGAAGCCGAGCAAAGGTTGCCACAACACCTCACGTTGCCCATGCAACGTAGATCTAGTTAAAATTGCATGCCAGTTTCCTCCGTTTTTATGGAATATTGCTAATTTCCTCTTGCTAATAACTTTTCTACTGATAACTTCAAACTTAATACGTTTCACATGTCTAGTGTCAGTATGTAAAAATTTAGATTTTTTTATGTACTTTGTTTTCACATGTTGTTTTTTTTTTAGTTTTGTTTACGGTAAATAACTTGTTTACTGTTCATACTATGAATGGTCTACTTAACCAATATTAAAGGGGAAAAACATTGCAATGCATTTCGATTAATTGATAGTTCTTCCGGGTTTTGTTTCTTTTGGTGGGTTGTTTTGGGCTGAATAAGCTCTTCCTAGCTATGTTATTTATCTCAAGTTGCCTCCCTATCTCAGCATAATATTTTCAAGCTTGAAAATGTAACAAGTTGAAGGTGGTATGCTTGAGATTACTCGTACAGGATGTCGATTCATGTTGATAGTGGAAGAAAAAATTGGAAATATTAAAGGGGTATGCCACAGTAAGAGTCCTTCGACACATAATAATTTCCTAAATTTAAGTGTTAGCATTTCCGTGTCCCTGTTTGATTGTAGTTCCAAGTGGAGCCGGCTCAAGTTAGCTATTTTTGTTTTATCACTGCGAAACTGGAAGACTCTAACCAACTTTTTTCTATGGCTGTTGTCCTTTTTGTTGTATTTTCGAAGAAATCTGACAAATTTTTACTTCCCTTGATCTTGTCTGCTGTTAATCAGGGCAACACAAGCGTTGCTCTGAGCCTTCATTGTATTATAATACATTTTTGCATATATATTTTTTTTGCCACTCGCATGGAAGGGATGGATACAGAAGCTTTGGAAGGGGGCTTATCTGATTAGATAATATGAAAAAAAACTTCGTTTTCTTAAAGAGTTAAAGAGGCTGCGTCCCAAAGTCGAACCTTATAACGTACAGGAATTTACTTAAAAACGTACGCCCCCCAACCCCCCCCCCTTTAAAAGACTATTGTACAGGTTTTTTGTTGTGGGGGGACTTCATTGTTACTAATTACTAGTTTCGGCGCAATGGTTCTCCTGTCCTCTTGTGTAATGGAATAACTTCGAAAAATGTTAATTTTTCGAAGTTATTCCATTATTCATTCATTTCAATTTTTTGTTAATTAAAAGAGGGCCTTTCCGAAGCCAAGAGCGGGGGGCTAGGGGGGCGGCAGCCCCCCACAACAAAAAACCTGTACAAAAGAGTCTTTTAAAGGGGGGTTTTGGGGGCGGCAGCCCCCCAACTGCCTCTCCTAATTCCTGTACGTTTTAAGGTTCGACTTTGGGACGCAGCCTCTTTAACTCTTTAAGAAAACGAAGTTTTTTTCATATTATTTCTGTACGTTTTTCTACAATACATGGCGGATGTAATTTAATAATAATTTTCCATATTTATTTTCTCGCTTTCTGTATCAATAAATTCAAACTGACAAAATTATCTAATTTTGATAATTTTAATAGTTTAGCAGCTTAATTAAAAATTTAGCAGCTAGTGGTTTTTACCCACCCGCCTCCGGTTTATGGGCCCAGCGCGCTTCCGCTGCGCCAAGCTGCTGTTATGCTTGTTATCAAACAAGTTATTACAATAGAAAATTTTACCAACGGCTTCAATTATGAAATCAATTTAAATGGTTCTTTTAACTTGCTTCCATCAAGCCTTACCCCCGCTTCAGTATAAATTCTTGTGAACATTCCAGTATGTAATTCTGATCACACGTTTCCATGTTTATTTTCTCCCTTTCTGTATCAATAAATTCAAACTGACAAAATTACCTAATTTTACAAATTTTAAAAAGTTAGCAGCTACCGGTTTCGATCCACCGACCTCTGGGTTATGGGCCCACCACGCTTCCGCTGCGCCAAGGTGCTGTTAGTGTAAGAATTTTTCAAACAAGTGATGTTATTACAAGAGAAAATTTTACCTTCAATGGGGAAATGGGTTTTTCTAAGCTAGAAAATCGGGGGTTAAGATTTTCCGACGAAACTTTCCAGGAAAATTACTCGGAGAATTCCGCGTCGGTTGAGTCTTCGTACACCCAGATCCGATGTCGGCTGTGACCTGTAGGCGTGCCAGAAAGAAAAACAAAAGGAGAATATGAACATTAAGTGGCTATGCGTGGTTTCTGGAAAACAGGGAAGGAGCTATCGGATCGAGCTGAAATTTCGCGGATAAGCTCCTGGGCCCTAGGGGACCTTAACTTGTGAATTTCAGCCCTATCGGACAACGTTAAAGGGAGAGTGGGGTTGGGTGGTCGAAACTTTCGGCCAGATTTTCCCCGTGAAGGAAAAGTCGGAGGGGGATGAAATTTGGCAGCTTTCTTAGTTGGAGCTCGGGCTACAAAATGCATCCCTCCCCATCCCTCTGCGACCACTGGAACCGAAGATCGTTTAACATTGTCGTGGTTCGCCTCTTTAAAGAGGCACGAGTGTGCCTCCTTGAAAACTAAAATTCTATAGCACACTTCAAGGATTGGAGGGAAACCAGCCGCCCTCCTGTGCCCTTTTCTTCTACCTGGTCTCCTATAACTTCATATGATATTTCATGAAACAGGGCCTAAAAATTTCTGTTCTGGGCGGCTTGAAACGTAACACCGTAAGTACCTGCCTAAGTAAACCCTGATGTACAAGAAAAGCTTTCGTTAAAGGGCACGAGCCTCCTTATAATTGTGACTCTAAAAGGGGCCAAAAAAGCTATCTGTGATTGCCGTGAAATTTTATGGGGTCGTTGTTTTAACCAAGGGAAACATATTTTTGTTTGAGGGGAAAGGGTGTTGAGGGCCATGCAATGGGCTAAAAACGGTGCTGTCCCTAATCAGCTTGAAACTTGCAGCTGTAAGTCCCCACGCCAAGAGAACCCTAACATGAAAAAAGGCTTGAGTCCAAAAGTCAAAAATCTTTTTTTTTTCTACTCAGCTCAAAACTTGTATCCTTAGCTCCTTGGGTGACGAGGACTCTGATGCAAAAAAAAAATATTGGATCCCTGAAAAACGGTCGACAAACTCATTTCTTTATGAACAAACTTAAATTAAAGCTGGAAGGCCCTGAGCCATGTGGACCCTGATATTTTATACAAATTTTGATTTGGTTTCTCGCCATACCACCAGACATAGTATTTTAGGTACACGGTCTGATATGACTTATTGGTGTGTGTGTGTGTAACTTAACCTTCGTGTAACTCAACCCCAAATGACTGAATCCCTGTAACTGAACCATTGTGTAACTGAACCCCCGTGTAACTGAACCCTCGTGCAACTGAACCCCCGTGCAACTCAGTTTAATTGAAATCACTTGTAACTGCACCTTCGTGCAACTCACTTCCTTTTCTCAGTTTTGCAGTATTCTACAAATATGAGGCAATATCATAGGATAAAACACAAGTTAAAATCTTAACATGTTCTAACTTGTTGCATTTGTTTGTTTTTTAAAGTCATTTATTTAAAAAACTTTTTCCAAAAAATAAATTTTTCAAAGAAAAGTAAAGAACTCCATCAAACCAAAAATGAGCAAGTAAGTCAAATAAACTTTCGAGTGTAAAATAACCACAAATCACTATCAATAAATAAATGAAACCCAAAACGAACAGAAATTACACTAAATAACCGAGTCAAACTCAAAACGAGCAGAAATCAACATGAGTAGAGCTGACACCCCCATGCCTTCTGAAGACCAGGACTTAATTTTTACTTTACTGCAAACAAAATACATTTGAAATATTTTCACTTTTTTAACTTTAATAAATAAACAATTATTAAGACTTTAAGGAATAAATATCAGTAAGATGTATATTAAACTGTCAATCCCAATCCATTTTTTTTTTTTTTTTTTTTTTTTTTTCAGTAAATTGCAATTTGTGTACCGGTCTTCGGAAGGCATTGAAGAAAGATCTTTCCAATTAATTTACAGAAAGCGCACGTGTTGTATTAACTAAAAAGTTTTACTTTAAATTTTATTTTTAATTAATTGTAAAAATAAGTTTTTAAAATAATTGTAAAGAGCCATATTAAACTTAAAACTCAGAAATACATTCCTATAATAATTCAAACTCAAAATGACTAGACATTACTACTGAAAAATAAATGAATCCCGAACGAACAGGAATTAAAATAACCGATCATAGAAAATATGGGGGTTTTGGGGAAAACAGAAAAAATGGGGCTATGGAGGGGAGTGTCATCCCTGGAAGAGCAATTATTTGACTTTTTCCCTATTTTTTAACAAGGTGGCTGTACCAATGTGGTTAATTTTAAAAAAGCGCACATAATGTATTAACTGCACTACAGTCCAGTTTTACACGGGGTTTAGTTAAATTTTTTAGTTACACGGGGGCTTAGTTGCACAAAGGTTTAGTTGCGCGGGTGTTCAGTTGCAATAGAACCGACTTAATAAGTGCTTTTGTGTTGCTTTGCTCAGATTTTAAGGGGAAGCTATGCAATTCTCCATTATTGAAAAGTAGCACTAGTCAGGTTTTAGTAATCTGAATTTACTAAAAATGTAAAGCTGATCTTACTTCTAGCTCCCAGTCTTAAATTTTGCCTATTGAAGAAAATCCAAATGAAAAAGTACTTGAAATAAAATTTTTATTTAAAGAAAACAATATAATGTATGAAGAAAAACATTTGAAACTAACTTCGGAAATATCGATTCGCGACGCTCGCAAATAGGATATTCCCTGATAGGCTTGAAACTTACTGGAACAGGTAGATGTCGATGAAGCAAAGTGAGATGAAGCAATCGATATGTTACACCTGATGGTTTTTTTTTTGGGGGGGGGGCTTAAAGAGGGTATGCGCATAAAGACAAAAGTACGTCAATGAAGAGGAAAACTCCGAAACCATTTTTTGTATTAATTCTTGACGCCAAAATTATCCAAAATCGACGTGCATATTTTCTTTTGTGTCTGATCGCCTTGTAACTTAAAAAAAAGCGAAGAGGAATATTTTGAAAAAAAATAGATTGTATTGTCACACATCAAAATATAATAAACTTTTTTTTTCTTCCATTGGCATGAAATTTTCATTGTTAAATAGTCTAGGCCAAAGGATCCGTTACAAGGTTAACGAATGTTGGAAGAAAAATTCGGTTGTATCGATTCTTAGAGCGAAAAACTCTTCGTTTTTTTTTTCAGTGATCCGCTTGAAAATTTCAGTGCACGTTAACACGGAAAAGGGAGCTTCTATTCAGATAATAAAGATTAAGGGAAAAGATCTGGTTCTGTTGAATCGTTAGGGTCATTTGTTTCTTCTTTTTTGTATAATCTCTCTCCTTTCTGTCATTGGTGCCAACATCTTTAAATTTCGAAATTAATAACTGTATCTGTGTACCACATACGTTTAAAATAAACAAATTTTTAAATCTGTACCTATCAATCAGTCCTAAGTTTGAACAGTTAAATACAATACTGATATTTTTCTGTATTACCCTATTAATGAAATGAATAATTTTTATTACGTTTGCAAAGCCGATAACTTCAAAAACCATTATGGATGTAGTTTCGCTCTTTACTAGACTCGAGCCTCATACTTGAGGGAACCGGAAAACTTAGAAAATACTTAAAGCGGTGAGATCGGGATGAAACTGGATGGGAAGAATAGAAACCTGTCTAAGATACGTGACAGACATAACCGGACCGGATCTGCTCTCTTTGGTGGAATTGGGGGGGGGGGGGGGGCAATTTTGAAAATTGAGGTATTTGTAACTTACGAGAGGGTGACTAGATCTTAATGAAATTTGATATTTAGAAGGATCTTGTGCTTTAAAGTTCTAATTTTAGATTCCGACCGGATCCTGTGACATTGGGGGAGTTGAAGGGGGAAACCGGAATTCTTGGAAAACGTGAGAATTGGGGTATTTTTACGAATAGATGATAAGATCTTAATGAAATTTGATTTTTAGAGGGGATTCATGTCTCAGAGCTCTTATTTCAAATCTCGACCAGATCTTTTGACATTGGGGGGAGTTGGAGGGGGAAATCTTGGAACAACACTTGGAGTGGAGGAATCGGGATGAAGCTTGGTGGATAGAATAAGCAAATGTCCTTGATACGTGATCGACGGAACCGTACTGGATTCGCTCTCTTAGGGGGAGTTGGGGGGAGGGGTTCTGTGATTTGGCGAGTTTGGTGCTTCTGGACGTGCTAGTACGATGAAAATTGGTAGACGTGTCAGGGAGCTGCACAAATTGACTTGATAAAGTCGTTTTCCCAGATTCGACCATCTGGGGGGCTAAAGGGAGAGGAAAAATTAGAAAAAATTAGGTATTTATAACTTACGAGTGGGTGATCGGATCTTAATGAATTTTGATATTTAGAAGGACATCGTGACTCAGAGCTCTTATTTTAATCCTGACCGGCATTAAGCCTCTTATTTTCCTTTTTAAATCAATCTATTGATTCATAGAATTTTGTTAGAGCTCATACCATTTGATCTCTTGGCTCTTAGCTCTTCTCGCCTCGTCACAAGTGCCATATGAGCTCTTAGCTCGTGTTTTCTTTCTGTTCTACCCATTTTGATATAAACCATTAAATTCAAGCTTGTGTCTTTTTGCTTGTAAAGGTGTCTATTTGTTATATTTTTTTGGCTTCTTAGTGTTTGTTTGTGTTTGTTCTTCTATATGTGTATGTGTCTGTTTTTGTCTGCATGTATGTGTGTCTTTGTTTTCTCTCTGCGTTTGTGTTTACATTCATTTGTTTATATATGTATTTGTGCGTTTGTGCTTTTTTACATATGTGTGGCTCTGTATATCTCTGTTTTTTATTGGCATCGTTTGGGGAGGAATAAGGGGGCAGTTTTCTTCCAATAATTTGGAGAAAAAGTTATTATATAGACCGTGCCTCTTGACTCTCCATGGACTCCTCCCCCTCAATAAAAATGCTGGAGTTACGCCCGTGGTGTTTGTGTGTGTTTTTGTCTCTATGTGTATTTCTGTATCTCTGCAATTGTGTAGGTGTGTATATGTATACATGTTTTGTCCCCTGAATAAATTATTCATGTTATGAAAGATACCAAAACTAGGGAAGCAAAGCATTATAGAATATGCAGTTTTTTTCGGTCCTGTAATATTCTCCTGTCACCGCGTCATTCAGTGGGTTGTGTTTACCGTCGGCAGCTGAGACGTATTTATCTTGAGACTCGTTTCTTTTATACTATTTGATTCGGTATAATTTGTTTTCTCTATATTTCTCTCGGTTATATTTTATGCTGTATTTGTGTTTGAAACCCAAACCAAATTAGTTTTACTATACCTTCATTTATTGCGTGCTGGAATGCTGTAAAAACCCAGTCTAAAGATTACATATTGGCAAAAAATAACTTTCTACTCCAATCTTGTATTTCGCCAGACATTCTCCGACTCCAATCTTGCCTTTCATCGGGAATTGATGAAAATGAACGTCCGAGAGGATTTTTATTATCCAGTCTGTTACAGGAGCAAAAATTTCGTACTGCTTATTATAAACAGGTAAGTAACCACAAATTTATTCAAGGAGGGAAAGGGGATCAACCATGGTGAATTTTTTAGTAAAGAAATATTTGAAAATATGTCTATATTTCTATATTTGGTCGTAGGATTTTTGGAACGGCCCAGAAGCCGTCCCTCCCCCCTGAACTACTCCTTTGTTGAAACGGTCTTAGTATTACAATGATAAATTAAGTATTACTCACTCAAATCAGAAGCTTCATTTAATTCCTGATATCTTTAATGTGACTCATTTGTGTATCCATTCTACTTAAAGTTTTGCGTGCATTTCAGGAGTGGTTGATTTCAATGGCGCATATAAATCCTCGGTCACCAGACGAGCTACGAATCTCTGATATGGTATACTCACTTTTCCGAATTCTATTGCACCATGCTATCAAACATGAATATGGCGGCTGGAGAGTTTGGGTTGACACCTTGGCTATTGTCCATTCAAAGGTAAGTAGGCCAGTTTAAAGATACATATATAGTAATCGGTACTTGTATGATATAGCCCCTACCTAATATTCTTCCAATTTGTTTCTCTGACGCTCAGTCCTAATTAAATATACCTAAGTATGATAAAAATATAATACTTTAGAAAAAAATTTGGGCTATATATTTGTGCATTGGGGCGGGGAGGCTGGGGGGGGTGTCAAGTATAGCGGGTATGCATAGTACAATTATTCTGCATATTATGTAGTAAGAATTGTTTTCCAACCTCACACTGTCCAAATACTTTACGCTCCCCCCCCCCCCTAATGAGCAAATATATAGCCCAAATTATACATTTTCCATCTATTCTGTCACTTCTCTTTATTTTTTGTCTGACGCTAAGCTGAAAGAAAATAACGAAAAAAACGGTTCTATAATGCACCAATGAACGAACAACTTGAGCAGTAGGAGTTTTATCATACAAGTACCTATTAATTTTAAGCAGAAACCATTAATGCAAATACAAAACCAAATAAGCACACATACTAAAGAAGGCATTATTTAGCGTTTTTCAAAGAACAAGTGTATTAACATAAATATACAAAGAACTAGACAAGGATGGCAATTGAATAAAAAAAATTTACATTTAACAAAATAAGGCATGGAATACACTACAAAAATAGACAATACAATGCCCCTACCAAAAAAATAGTCTTAAATGCTGAGATAGAATTTTTCTGTGCTGGGTTTGAAAATGTTTAGATACAGACTTTCTCTACGACTAGTTGACATAGTTTACCTGACCTGTTGGGTCCATCTACTTCTAACCGTAAATGTATCTTAACCTATTATGCATAAGAAAAGGAGAAACAAATGCACTTTTCAGTTTATCTTTTGTTTTTTTCAGCTCCCCAATAAAATTTATAGTCTGTAAAACAGAACCTTTCAAATTACCATTGCTTACGTATGTATAGGACACAATGCACTGACCTAATAATTCTCGGGGTTGTGGTTTAGGGCAGTGTTTACACTATCTCTGAATTTTTTGGGATTTCTCTGAATTTTTTTCCAAAGAAAGTTTGGTTCTCCCAAATCTCTCTAATAAATAACGTTAACAAAATTGATGATCTGTGCTTTGTATTAGCATTCTTCTGTTTGTGGACCTTAATCTCTGGTGAGGTTTCTGAAAATTCAATTTTTTAGGGAATAATGGGAATTCTTTAAAAATCGACAAAAGAGGAAATACTGTCTAGGAGTCGTCGAGTCAGTGTTAATTTGTTGCTAAGTTCAGGTTCAGATAATTAGCATAACAAACCTATTCTTTAAAATAGCATAACAAGCCTATTCTTTTGATGTATTAATTCTAGTCAAAATTCTTTAGAGTTTCGCTTACCATTGGGCCGAATCACTCCTTTCTTACTGTTTGTTACCACGAACCGTTTCAAAACCTCAGCCCGTTTTTATTCTGAGTTTTTACTTCGTGACTGGATAAATAACACTGGATTTTGTAGATGTGTGTCAACTGGTATATAGTGGAATAGGAAAAAATTATAGACACTGTGACATACCTCGGAATATACCAGATGACAACTATCTACGAAATCGAGGGTGATTTTTTTTTCTTCTAAAGGAAATTTTATTCAAAAGGGTTTAAGTACAGCCAGGTTGTCTAAGGAACATAGATACTGTGACAACATAATAAGGTATTAATAAGGCATAATAAGGTATTTGCCACTTGAGGAGAGGCGCCCCTCGAGTAAATTATAGCTTAGTAAACGACATATTTTTCACACAGGATTTTTGATTAATGGATATTTCTTCTGGGTTTGGTCTTTTTTGTTGGGCGTTTTTGGGCTGAAAAACCTCTTCCTAGACATTTATCTACTATGGGTTGCCTCCCCGTAGTAGTATAATATTTGTAGGCATGAATATGTAGTGAGTCTAAGGTAATAAACTTGAGACTGTCTGTGCAGGATTTCGACTCTTGTTGATAGAAGAGCATAGCCAAGTGCTGAAAACCATATTGTGACAAAGAATGGCCCAGGATTGCATAAAGCCTCTATTCTACTAGAGGTCCTAGGGCCTTCTTGCTGTCCGGTTCTAAGCCGGCTTAAACGCTTCAGTGTCGGAAAATATGTAGGTCCCCATCCTGCACTGGTATCCGGGACTTTTTTTTTGCCTGAGGCCAAAACTTTCAATGATTAACAGAATATGAAAATTGAAACTTGGAATGTTACAAAATTAAAAAATAACTATCGTATCGGCATTTTGATTGACGAATTCAGACCATTCGAACTGGACTTATCAGGAGTTTCAGAAACTCCAGGGGTAGGTAGCATGAAATTAGGTAATATAGAATTTGTTTAATCTGGCAGGAAGGATGGGGTACATGGACAGGGCTCACGATGAATAAGGAAGTTGTTAACTCTTATTTAGGCTGGGAGGGCATTAATAATAGAATACTAATCGCTCATTTTATGACTAAAAAGTTCAGGAAATCAGTTATAGTAGTATATGCCCCTGTAGAGCCGACTGGTGGAGGCAGTAGTGACTCAGATGAATTTTACTAACAGTTACAGAAGCAAATAGACCCCAGGTAGAAATATGATGTTTTATTAGGAGATTTTAATGCCCAGGTTGGTAGAAATAGGGATAGATGGTATCCTAACCTAGGTAAATTTGGTGTTGGAAAAGAAAACAGCAATGGCTACAGACTGTTCCAATTTTGTAGGTATAACAATCTAGTTATAACCAATACGGTGTTTGGTCATAAAATGGCCCATAAGTTAAAATGAGATTCACGTTATGATAAGAGAGCAAAACTTATTGATGATGTTACTGTAAGCCGAGGACTGGCAGGAACAATTCAAGATACTAGGGTATATAGGACTGCTGTTATTGATGTTACGAGTAAAGACCACCATCTGGTAGTGTCTAGGGTAAACTTAAAGCTGAAATATCGGAAGGATAACTACCTTCAGGAAGTTATGATGGTGGTAGACTCCAGGATGAGAATTTAAGAGAAACTTTCGAGGAACAGTTGAATTCTAAACTGGAGGGTTTAAAAATGGACAATGTGGAATATGGATGGAAAAACTTTAGGAGAACGATTTGTGAAGTTGCCGATGGTGTCTTTTGGAAGAAAATTAGGACCGCAGCTAAGAATATTAGTGAAATAGCTTTATGTTTAATTGAGAGTAGAAGGGATTCTAAAAGGATTATCTGATAGATGGATCATGTGAAAACAAAAGAAATTTAAAAAATGTGGAGAAAGCTTTAAAATATGAATTACGGAGATGTGAAGTAAAGACCATGGATAATGCAGCTAGACGGTATAATAGTAAAATATTGTACTGACATGCTAATAAATTGAGAGGTAGTAGTCAATCTGGACTTGTCCCAGTTAAAGATAGGAACAGGGCGACAATTAGTGATAAGGAAAGGGTTAAGGAGAGATGGGCCGAACATTTGAGAATGTGCTAAACCGAGATAGAGTTGCAGGAAAAGATATAGAAAATGAAAGGTTTGTGATACCTTGGGTGTGAAGGAAGATTTGTTTTGTGAGGAAGAATTAGGAACAGTGCTAAAAGGATTAAAAATAATAAGGCTCCAGGTGTTGATGTGTGGTAAATGAGTTTCTTAAACATGGCGGCTCTAATGTTAGAAATAAGTTGCTGAACATTATGAATATCATTTTTTTTAAAGGAGAAGTACCTTGCGATTTTAGAAAAACCTTAATCAAACCACTGTATAAGAAAGGTGATAAGAGTGAGTGTGGTAATTATCGGGGAATTAGTCTGGTCCTTCTAGGTAGCAAATTACTTAGTAATATGATACTTTTTAGACTGAGAGATGTTGTAGACAAAGTTTTAAGAGAAGAACGTTGTGGTTTTAGCAAAGGTAGAGGAGTTAACAAACACCTTTGGTCCTCAGTTTTATAGATTTTGAGCAAGCTTTCAATTCTGTTGATAGATGAACTTTAGCAAAGTTTTTATCCTTGGATGGTATACCAAAGAAATGGATTAAAGTGATTAGTGCTATGTACGAGAATAACATTGCTGCGCTTAAGGTAGGAAGTGAGGTCATCAGCTAGTTTCGTACTAAATCAGGAGTTAAGCAAGGTTGTGTTTTATCGCCTTTTATATAGGTCATTTTGATGGATTTTATCTCAAGAAGCACAGGAAAGATAATAGGAGACCACGGAATCAAATGGGGAGGAAAAACTCTCCTGCACTTAGATTATGCTGATGATTTAAGCATCCTAGATGAAAGTGTGAGCAAAATGAATGAACTTTTAAGGGTTTTGTGAGTTCAGGGTGCTAAAATAGGTTTGAAAATAAATTTTAAGAAGATTAAGTCGCTAAGGTTTAGAATAAGTGAAGATGTAAAGGTGACGTTGGTTGACGAAATGATTGATTCAGGTAGAATATCTAAGGCTCAGGATTTTTTTCACAGTTTAAAAAGTTTCGAAGAATAGGGAGATATTTGTGCAAACCAAGATTCGAATATTGTTAGCCAGAGTTATGACAATTGTCAAGTATGGCTCTGAAGCATGGGCACTCCGAAAAGCAGATGAAGATTTGCTAGATGTTTTCCAGAGAAATTGCCTAAGGATTGTTCTGGGTGTTCGGCTGCCTGACCGTATTTCAAACAGTAGCCTCTATGAAAAGTGTAATTCAATCTCGCTTTCTAAGGCTATAATGAGAGAAAGGATGAGGTGGCTAGGGGACGTTCTGCGGAAGAAGGATGATAGACTGCTTAAGATTGTCCTTTTCGGCGAACCGTCTAGGGCTAAACGGAAAGTAGGTTGTCCGTGATTGGGGTGGAAGGATGTCATAAAGAAAGAATTGAAGGAAATGGGAGCTACCTGTGAGGGTATAAAGAGGGAAGTTTTGAAAGATTGGGATGGAGGAGGAGCGTGCGTAGTTGTGTAGGCTTCAGGCGGCTGGGTGCTGTGGTGAGTTATTAGTAGTAGTAGTAGCTCAGGTTATTAAAGTGACTCTATTAGGGGACATTGCAGTGTATATTGAACAAAATCAAAATGTACTCATGTATGCAGGCTGTCAAAAGGGTAGATGAACAATATTTGAGGAGAAGCTGAAAGCAGTAAATTGAACCTTTGAAGGCTAAAACAACTGCTGCTTATGCAATCAGTACTACTACTTATTGTGGCTTTTTCAAGCTGTGCATGATTTTAACTGTTTGAATTTTTGACTACTTGCAACCACAAATACTTATGACTGTGACTGATTGCGACTGCAATCCCAACTAGTTGCAACTACAATTGCCAGTGCATGTGACTTTGCCTGCTCCAACTACTTTGCTATAGGAAAGAACAAGACTCTCAAAACTGGAGCAATGCCAACGAGGATAGACTGGCTGGTAGGCTTTCGAGCTCGAAGTTCACAACTGTCACTACACAAGCCTGAATCCACAAGCTTGGGTCAAGCAACAAGCTTTAACAGGGTCAACATGGGACAGTCCTTCTCAATTCTGAAGCCAGTTCTAGAACAGCCTTCTTTGACTACTTGTGACATATACAACTGTGAAGAAAATTCTGTGACCACCGTTCACGCTCCTCCTAAGGTGTTTAGAGAGAGGAGTCAGATGAGTGTGCAAGGCAACATCTTCAGAGAGAGGTGTCCTTGTGGCCATGGTCGAGGCTGTTTCTACAAGCAGTCAGTATTTACCACCTTACTTCATATTTCCAAGGAAAGATTTCCAGCCTCACATACTAACTGATGCTCCAGCAATCTGAGCAGGTGAAGCCTGCTCGTGAGCTCGTGAGATCAAATCTGATCGTGAGATCAGATTTGATCAATCCAGATCTATTTCTGAAATTTGTTTTAAGCGAAGGAAATATTCACATGCATCTCAAGAGAGCCCCAATCTTCTAACCTTAGATAACCATGACTCTCGCATCTTCTTAAAGTTGTCAGGTTTGCAAAAGATTCAGGCATTAAGCTACATATCAGCCACAAGCTCAAGCTGTTAGATGTTATTGTGTACAATACAAGTCCCTTTAAGTGCCAATACAACAATGCTGCAGATAACTGGGTGTTATCTAATCCTAGGAAGACCTTGACAACATATGACATTGCTTCTCTTGTTAGATGTAGTCTTCCTCTATTCTTCAGCCCAAATATCATCATGAGTGGCTTTTACAAAAATGGAATGTACTATCCTAAAATTTTCACAGAAGATTTCCTTACCTCTTTTTATTACTTGACAGACCTGTTCCTCCTAGCCCTGCCATGTTAGTCCTGCAAATGACATCCTATGTCAGCTTAAAGACCCCGAAGCTGAGGTGAACAATGAAGATGTTCAGAACTCATTCGCTCCTGTTTCAAATCAAGAACCATTTATGCCTGAACAAGTAAGTTCATACCCCAGAGCAAAGTCACGCGTTATCCAACACAGTCAAGGACGTAAGAAAGGAATTTCAAAAATTTTGACTGAAACCGCGACAAACTTCAGCTTGAAAAATAAGAAAAAAAAAACAAGGAATGCAAAGACCAGCAAAGTAGTTGATGAGATAGTTGCAGATGGGAAAAACACCTACTCAAAGAAGAAACCCTAGATAGAGCCAGACAGTGAAGATGAAATGCTCCTGAGCAATGAAAGTGAGCCCCCTAGATGGTCGAATCTAGGAAAACGACTTTATCAAGTCAATTTGTGTAGCTCCCTGACACGCCTATCAATTTTCATCGTCCTAGTACGTCCAGAAGCACCAAACTCGCCAAATCACAGAACCCCTCCCCCCAACTCCCCCTAAAAGAGCGAATCCAGTACGGTTCCGTCGATCACTTATCAAGGACATTTGCTTATTCTATCCACCAAGCTTCATCCCGATTCCTCCCCTCCAAGTGTTTTCCGAGATTTCCCCCTCCAACTCCCCCCAATGTCAAAAGATCTGGTCGGGATTTGAAATAAGAGCTCTGAGACATGAATTCCTTCTAAACATCAAATTTCATTAAGATCCGCTCACTTATTCGTAAAATAAAAATACCCCAATTTTCACGTTTTCCAAGAATTCCGGTTTTCCCCTCCAATTCCCCCCAATGTCACATAATCTGGTCTGAATTTAAAGTTAGAGCTTTAAAGCGCAAGACCCTTCTAAATATCAAATTTCATTAAGATCTGGTCACCCTTACGTACGTTACAAATACCTCTATTTTCAAAATTACCCCCCCCCCCAACTCCACCAAAGAGAGCAGATCCGGTCCGATTATGTCAGTCACGTCTCTTAGACAGGCTTTTATTCTTGCCATCCAGTTTCATCCTGATCTCACCGCTTTAAGTATTTTCTAAGATTTTCGGTTCCCCTCAACTTCCCCTCCCCCCCAGTTACGCTGGATCCGGTTGAGATTTAAAATAAGAGATCTGCGTCACGAGGTCCTTCTAAATATGAAGTTTCATGAAGATCCGATCACTCCTTCGTATGCTAAAAATACGTCATTTTTTCTAATTTTTGAGAATTAACCCCCCTCCCCCAATAGAGCGTATCCGTTCTAATTATGTAAATCAAGTATCTAAAACTTCTTCTTATTTTTCCCACCAAGTTTCATCCCGATCCCTCCAATCTAAGTGTTTTCCATGATTTTAGGCTCCCCCGCCCCAAACTCCCCCCAATGTCACCAGATCCGGTCGGGACTTAAAAAAGAGCTTTGAGACACGATATCCTTCTAAATATCAAATTTCATTGAGATCCGATCACCCGTTCGTAAGTTAAAAATACCTCATTTTTTTCTAATTTTTCAGAATTAACCCCCCCCCCACTACCCCAAAGAGAGTGGATCCGTTCCGGTTATGTCAATCATGTATCTAAGACTTGTGCTTGTTTTTTCCACCAAGTTTCATCCCGATCCCTCCACTCTAAGTGTTTTCCAAGTTTTAGGTTTCCCCCTCCCAACTCCCAACCCATGTCACCAGATCCGGTCAGTATTTAAAATAAGAGCTCTGAGACACGATACTCTTCTAAATATCAAATTTCATTGAGATCCGATAACCCGTTCGTAAGTTAAAAATACCTCATTTTTTCTAATTTTTCAGATTTGACCCCCTCCTTCCCCCCAACTGCCCCAAAGAGAGCAAATCCGTTCCGGTTATGTCAACCATGTATCTAGGACTTGTGCCTATTTTTCCCACCAAGTTTCATCCCGAACCCTCCACTCTAAGTGTTTTCCAAGTTTTAGGTTTCCCCCTCCCAACTCTCCCCCAATGTCACCAGAGCTGTTTGGGATTTAGAATAAGAGCTCTGAGACACGATATCCTTCTAAATATCAAATTTCTTTGAGATCCTACCACCTGTTCGTAAGTTAAAAATACCTCATTTTTTTCTAATTTTTTAGAATTAACCCCCCCCCCCCCAACTACCCCAAAGAGAGCGGATCCGTTCCGGTTATGTCAATCATGTATCTAGGACTTGTGCTTTTTTCCCACCAAGTTTCATCCCAATCCCTCCACTCTAAATGTTTTCCAAGTTTTAGGTTTCCCCCTCCCAACCCCCCCCCCCCATGTCACCAGATCTGGTCGGTATTTAAAAAAAGAGCTCTGAGACACGATATCCTTCTAAATATCAAATTTCATTGAGATCCGATAACCCATTCGTAAGTTAAAAATACCTCATTTTTCTAATTTTTCAGAATTACCCCCCCCCCCACCAACTACCCCAAAGAGAGCAAATCCGTTCCATTTATGTCAATCATGTATCTAGGACTTGTGCTTATTTTTCCCACCAAGTTTCATCCCGATCCCTCCACTCTAAGTGTTTTCCAAGTGTTTTAGGTTTCCCCCTCCCAACTCCCAACCCATGTCACCAGATCCGGTCAGTATTTAAAATAAGAGCTCTGAGACACGATACTCTTCTAAATATCAAATTTCATTGAGATCCGATAACCCGTTCGTAAGTTAAAAATACCTCATTTTTTAATTTTTCAGATTTGACCCCCTCCTTCCCCCCAACTGCCCCAAAGAGAGCAAATCCGTTCCGGTTATGTCAACCATGTAACTAGGACTTGTGCCTATTTTTCCCACCAAGTTTCATCCCGAACCCTCCACTCTAAGTGTTTTCCAAGTTTTAGGTTTCCCCCTCCCAACTCTCCCCCAATGTCACCAGAGCTGTTTGGGATTTAGAATAAGAGCTCTGAGACACGATATCCTTCTAAATATCAAATTTCTTTGAGATCCTATCACCTGTTCGTAAGTTAAAAATACCTCATTTTTTTCTAATTTTTCAGAATTAACCCCCCCCCCCCAACTACCCCAAAGAGAGCGGATCCGTTCCGGTTATGTCAATCATGTATCTAGGACTTGTGCTTTTTTCCCACCAAGTTTCATCCCAATCCCTCCACTCTAAATGTTTTCCAAGTTTTAGGTTTCCCCCTCCCAACCCCCCCCCCCATGTCACCAGACCTGGTCGGTATTTAAAAAAAGAGCTCTGAGACACGATATCCTTCTAAATATCAAATTTCATTGAGATCCGATAACCCATTCGTAAGTTAAAAATACCTCATTTTTCTAATTTTTCAGAATTACCCCCCCCCCCCACCAACTACCCCAAAGAGAGCAGATCCGTTCCAGTTATGTCAATCATGTATCTAGGGCTTGTGCTTATTTTTCCCACCAAGTTTCATCCCGATCCCTCCACTCTAAGTGTTTCCAAGTTTTAGGTTTCCCCCTCCCAACTCCCTTCCCCATGTCACCAGATCCGGTCGGGATTTAAAATAAGAGCTCTGAGATACGACATCCTTCTATATACCAAAGTTCATTGAGATCTGATAACCCATTCGTAAGTTAAAAATACATAATTTTTTCTAATTTTTCAGAATTAATCCCCCCCCCAACTACCCCAAAGAGAGCAAATCCGTTCCGGTTATGTCAATCATGTATCTAATACTTGTGCTAATTTTTTCCACCAAGTTTCATCCCGATCCCTCCACTCTAAGTGTTTTCCAAGTTTTCGGTTTCCCCCTCCCAACTCCCCCCCCTCCGATGTCACCAGATCCGGTAGGGATTTAAAATAAGAGCTCTGAGACACGATATCCTTCTAAATATCAAATTTCATTGAGATCCGATTACCCGTTCGTAAGTTAAAAATACCTCATTTTTTCTAATTTTTCAGAATTAACCCCCCTCCCAACTACCCCAAAAAGAGCGGATCCGTTCCAGTTATTTCAATCATGTATCTAGGACTTGTGCTTATTTTTCCCAACAAGTTTCATCCCGATCCCTCCACTCTAAGTGTTTTCCAAGATTTTAGGTTTCCCCCTCCCAACTCCCCCCAATGTCACCAGATCCGGTCGGGATTTGAAATAACAGCTCTGAGACACGATATCCTTCCAAACATCTAATTTTATTGAGATCTGATCAACCGTTCGTAAGTTAAAAATACTTCAATTTTTCTATTTTTCTCGAATTAACGGGCCCCCAAGATGGTCAAATCGGGAAAACGACTATTTCTAATTTAATCTGGTCCGGTCCCTGATACGCCTGCCAAATTTCATCGTCGTAGCTTACCTGGAAGTGCCTAAAGTAGCAAAACCGGGACCGACAGACCGACAGAATTTGCGATTCCTATATGTCACTTGGTTAATACCAAGTGCCATAAAAAAAAGACACAGTTCTTGGTTATTGGATTAAATAAAAAAAACTAGTTTTTTTAACTGAAAGTAAGGAGCGACATTAAAACTTAAAACGAACAGAAATTACTTCGTATATGAAAGAGGCTGCTTCCTCATCAACGCCCCGCTCTTTGCGCTAAATTTTGACTCTTTCTCTCAATTCTTTTTTTTAAACAGTAAAAAACTATAGCGTAAAGAGCGGGGCGTTGATGGGGAAGCAGCCGCTTTCATATACGAAGTAATTTCTGTTCGTTTTAAGTTTTAATTTCGCTCCCTACTTTCAGTTAAAAAAACTAGTTTTTTTTATTTAATTTCTGAACGTTTTTGAATCAATGCATGTTTTGATTTTGGGTCTCCGCAGAGGAATAATTAAAACGAAATTTGCATTATTTTTTTTTGGCTAAATGGCTTTCTCATAATTTTGATCGAATGATTCTGAGAAAAAAAGAGCGGGGGAGGAAGCCTAGTTGCCCTCCGATTTTTTGGTTAATTAAAAAGGCAACTAGAACTTTTTAAGTTTTTACGAATATTTTTATTAGTAAAAGATTTACGTAACTTATAAATTAGCGTACGTAAAGAACTTTTGTATTCTCATATTTTTATTACATATATGAGGGGATTCGCCCCCTTGTCAGATCCTCGCACTTTACACTAAAGCTTAAATTGTGTCCCAATTCATTAAGAATGACCCCAGAATCACAAAAGCCGTAGAATAAATAGTTGAAATTACTAAAAATGCTTTAGCGTAAAGAGCGATGTATTAGGAGGAGGTGAGCCCCTCATATGGGTAATAATTTCTGGTTTTTTTTTAAGTTTTAATGCTGTTCCTTACTTCCAGCTGAAAGAACTTTTTCATATTTATTTTGTCATTGTTTTTTTTTTAAATAATGCTAGTAAATCCTGCGCTCCCTTCATGGAGATTTTCTTCCCCCATGACAATTTATCCATGGAAAGTTCCCCCAGCATATCCCCCTCTTCTCAACCCCTCCCCCAAACCGAAAAAATCCTCCTGAAAACATCTGTACACTTCCCAATAACCATTACTATATGTAAGCACAGGTCAAAGTTTGTAACTTGTTGCCCCTCCCACGGGGACTGTGGGGGAGTAAGTCGTCCTCAAAGACATAGTTATAAGGTTTTTCGACTACGCTGAATAAAATGGCTATCTCAGAATTTTGATCCGTTGACTCTGGTAAAATAATTAGCGTGGGAGGGGGCCTAGGTGCCCTCCAATTTTTTTGGTCACTTAAAAAGGGCACTAGAACTTTTCATTTCCGTTAGAATGAGCCCTCTTGCAACATTCTAGGACAACTGGGTCGATACGATCACCCCTGGAAAAAAAAAAAAAAAAACACGCATCCGTGATCTGCCTTCTGTCAAAAAATACAAATTCCACATTTTTGTAGATAGGAGTTTGAAAATTCTACAGTAGGATTCTCTGATACGCTGAATCTGATGGTGTGATTTTCGTTAAGATTCTATGACTTCTAGGGGGCGTTTCCCCCTATTTTCTAAAACAACGCAAATTTTCTCAGGCTCGTAACTTTTGATGGGTAAGACTAAACTTGATGAAACTTATATATTTAAAATCAGTATTAAAATGCGATTCTTTTGATGTAGGTATTGGTATCAAAATTCCATTTTTTAGAGTTTTGGTTACTATTGAGCCGGGTCGCTCCTTACTACAGTTCGTTACCACGAGCTGTTTGATATACATTTAGACTTAATACTACGCGTTTCTACTGCAAAAATACAAACTAATGTAAAAAAAAAAACCAACAAGATGCAAGTCAAATGCAATCAGAAAGATCTCATTGATTGCATTAATTACAGTGAATGTCGTAGAAATACACATCAAGCGTTTTATTTCTAACCTAATATATCTGTATAAAAAAGGTTTAGATACATTCTTATCATTATAGTATACCTATGAAATTAAATTACCGTGTAATAACATGTGGCCTAAGTGCGGCCCGTGTAATGCCCCTGCGTAAAACTTTGGCCCTTTTACAACAAAAGGTTGTCGAGCCTTGCTTTAGTGTAAAAAGCAAGGTTTTTAGGAAGTGGCAACTTCCCTCGTATACGGAATAACTTCTGTTTGTTTCAAGTTTTAATGTTGCTCCTTACTTTCAGTTGAAAAAAATTTCAGTGTTTTTTTTTACCTTCTGATCGTTTTTCAAATAATGTCAGAAAATCCGTCTCCTCCTTCGTGGAAAATTCCCTCTCTCAAAAAAATTCTCCATGGAGAGTTCTTCACGCGCTAAATCCCCCCAATTCCAAACCCTTGCTAAAAAATTCCCCCTGCAAAAATTTCTTGCGGACGATTCAGCCAGAAAAATTCTCTTTAGCATACTTTTATTTGAAAAATACTTCGATTTTTGATATTTCTTCAAATCATGGCAGAAATTCCCTCCCCCCCCCCCCCGTGGAATTTTTTTTTCCACGGCGACTAGTAGTCCTCCGATCTATTTTGTCGCTTAAAAAGGCGATAGAACTTATAATTTTGGTCAGACAAAGCCCTTTTCCGATATCCTAAGGCCTTCAGTACGGTCAACCCTGGGTGAAAGAAAAAAAATAACCACGCATCCGTGGTCTTTGTTCTAGCAAAAATATAAAATTCCACATTTTTGGAGATGGGAGCTTGAAACCTCTACGGTGAGGTTCTCTGATAAGCTGAATCTGATCGTGCGATTTTGATTAAGATCCCTTGTGCTTTTGGGGGTATCTCCCCCCTCTTTCCAAAATCAGTCGAACTTTCTCAGGCTCGTAGTTTTTTGATGGTTAATAGTAAACTTAATGAATCTTATATATTTGGAATCAACACAAAAAGGCGTTTTTTTATCTATCTATTGATATCAAAAGTATATTTTTTAGAGTTTCGGCTACTATTGAGTCGAGTCGTTCCTTGCTTACAGTTCGTTACGGTGAACTTTTTGACCAGTAAACACAGAAATTATCAAATGCCATTTTTAGTGGACAACATACACTATTTGTGTAATATAAACTGTATTCTTTGGACTTATATATATTCTTTATTCTATAATCTTTGGTAAAAATCAAACAACCAGACACCATGAAATTCATGAATTTTGAATTTAACGGTTTTTCATTTGGAAGTAATTCTTCATTCTAATATTCACCGCAAATTGATAAATAGCAAGCTCAGAAACATTTAGTTATCAACTTTGGCGGAAATCAAACACCAATTTAAATACGAACTCAGTATCTTTTGATTTGGGACCTGTCTTTTGATCATGCAGAATAAAAATACGAGTGTATATTCCTGATTTTGATGTGGTGTAACGTGGCCATCTTTCTACCAAAATTTATTTGTAAAGAATAGGCTACTTACATAACAATATCCTTGGTGCACATGTCGCCACCGCATGAACATTTTTCTAGATCTTTTAACTATCATAGCTAAAACGACTGTCTTGATATTTTGATACAATGCTATTTTGGACTGCCCTTTCATAAGTTTGGCCCTGGAAAAGGCACTAGAACTCATAATTTCTGGTCGCACCAACCCTCTCCCTAGTTTTGCGACGATCCGTTCTATATGACGTGGCGTAGGGATAAAATACGGAAAATCATATTGCTCTTTGCTAAGTCAGTGCTATCGTGTTTTTGTATAAGGATTCTTATTTACTTTCGTGGAGTTAAAAAGAAATCAGTGTAAACAATTTTTTTCATAACAATTTAGTTATGATGCAAGTGCAAGTGCTTCCGACTAATCCAAAGGCGTAAAAGCGCCTTCTAATAGCTAGAACAATACACAAAACTAGTAGTATCTCTGTTTTAGATTTCTTATAACCGCCAAATTCATGCCCCCCCCCCCCGGAAAAAAAACACGAAGAGTTCTCTTGCTGAGACGCCCTCCCCTAAAAAAAAACACTCGAAAAAGGCTGACCTGATATTACTGTTGTCTTATTTTGCTATTATAATTCAAAGATGGAGAGAGCAAGAGAACACATAAAAGAGGCCGAGAGGGCTGTCTTCCTTCTTCGAAATAACTACTACTACTAACACCTCACCTTAGCACCAAGCAAGTATTATCTGATGAGAAACAAGGCTTCTACATAACTATGAGTATGGGAAGCTCCACCGTATATCATTTAACATTTAGTGTTCTCGTTCTTGTTGAAGAGCTGTTGATATGCAGAGAAGAACGAAGTTATGCTTAACTTTAGGAAAAAGGCTAAATCTGTCAAAAACCGCGAAGAAAATTGTTGGAAGTTGTTTCTTTTTTTTCTAATATCATAACCATGATATTTGTAGACATGAGCCAACCCCCCATCTAATACGGGCCTCTCGCTTTTGGTACATGGAGCTATCTGAAGTTTTTAGCTTTACCACATACTTTCTAACGATTTGCTTTATTTTGTTCGGTTTTACAGATTTAACTCTGGCCCCTCCATCCCCAAACTGTAGATAAACCCTTCTGAAATATAACTCTGATTGTGTGGAATTAACTGTGTCATATCAGTGTGGGTATGTCTGGATTTAATCTCTTAAGTTAATCACTTTATCCATAATCGTGTTCTGAAAATGTTATTTCTTGAATGGAAAACATTTCAACAAAGTAAAATAAGATTCGTCGTATGATTGAATGTAAACTTCAATGTTTGGCTTGAACTGTGTAATGGCTAAGATGTGTGGTGTTGAGCTTTATAGGACTGCGTTTGGTGTTGGATGAGTTGTTTGAGAAGATTAAAAGGAGAAATTTCAGTTATGTAACTAAAAATCTATACACAAAAAAAACTAAGGATAATAAACCTTTTAGCAAAAATTATAGCAACTTAAATACATTCAGTATAAGTAGGGAATGAAACGATCACTTAAACTTTAATCATGAAATATTTGTAGGGTTCGCGTTGTTTAAACAATCCGTAAAATTTCATAGTAAACGCACCAAAGATTAAATTAATTAAGAAAAAAGTTGGTGACATAATTGTCAGACTGATTCATCTTCGAACGTTAAAAAAGACTAAGAAAAACTAGGATCAAAAATATTAGGAATAAATATAAAATTGTGTCCTCAAGAGGTGCTAAAGACTTCAAAAAGAAACTTGTAGGTGTAATATCTTTTTAGGTTTCATTCGAAGAATTTCGTCTCCAATGTGCTGAAATGTACGAGCATTACGAACGAAATAGATCAGACCATGTAACAGATCCGGCTGCTCGAAAACGAGCCCCAATTAGTACTATATCAGGAATTTCGGCATCAGATAGTCCCTGTTTCGTCGAGGAGATACTTACTGCCGACGAGAATGGCCTGCGAATTGAACAAGTGTCTTCAACAAGCCATAATTTAGGTAGTGACTCAGCTAATGTAGATGGAACGCTGAGTGAGCTTGAAAAAACCCAAAGCTGTACTGTACCCTCTCTTGAGAACGAATTAGAAGAAGATATTGACCTTCCAGAAGTCAGGCAAACTTTAAAACCTCATGAGAACCAAGATATTCCCACAGATAAAAAGAATGCATCAGAAAGCACTGATTCAATAATTGAAGAGGCGTCTATGTCATCTCGGGCATCCGCTGTAGACCTTGTAGATCCACAGGAACCTACTTTCAATAAAGTTGATTCATCTTCAAATGCTAACACCCTGGATAACCAGACAGATGTGCCCCTAGAGAATGTGTCTGAAACAGTTGAGACGACTGAAAACACTTATAACCCCGAAACCACTTTTAAGAGTAATTCTTTACCTGATGAAACTGCACATTCTGAACAGAAAACAGAACCAACGGCATTGAGTGATGATGATACAAAAGACATTGAAGCTCCTGGCAAAGTGAATGCATCTGAATTTGTCACCAAGGTAGTCAAGGCAGAGTCCTTGGAAAATGTTGTGACAACTAATATCGTTGATAAAAAATTGTCACCGGCTATTTTAGTTGATAAATCAAGTTCCGAATGTGGGGAAAGCAAACCCGAGTTTATTATAAACAACGAAGAAGATAATGAACATTATATTATAAATGAAGACAGAGATGATAAACCTGAAAGTGATCAGGGACACGAAAATCTTTGTTCTGGTGTCCGTGCTGATGAAGATATACTGAAATCGTTGGCACTTAGTCAGCAAATTCCTGTTGAAGGTGAGGATGAAACTATTTTGAGTGAACGGGAGGTGATTGATACAGAGAGCCCATTGCAAACAATCACAGGTAATTCTATTTTTGTTAATATTTCCTTTCTTGATTCCTTTTTTCGTTTTCTTAACTACATTATTTGAGGTTAAGATGTAATAGACTAAAGCATAATTGACGAATAACTCAGGCTTTAGAACATGCATAAGTGACGTGTAGACTCAGCTACGATTTTTCTCAAGGTAAAATGACACATATATTACGTAGTGAAAAAATAAAGAACTTCTCATATATAATTCTTCTTGATACATCTGTCAAAAGTGAATTTACGAGACTGGGACGTGAATTTTGGTTGACAAAACAGGAAGAATATTACCGAGCGTCCTTTTTTATGCAACAGTGTTTCAATAGAAATGAAAATATTAAAAACTGATGTGTTTTCTACCTGTTCAGCTGAAAAACATCAATGCCATAAATCGTCACAGAATTTGAACTTGGAATAAAAGTGTAATAAATCTTGGGCAAAACACCAAACCATTGGTTGTTCAAGAAAACGTTGGTCCTTTAAGCCCGGACTAAAAGTAAAACAAGCGCTGTAAAAATGTAATATGCCTAATGGGTGAACATTTTCAAATATTTATGTTATGTTGTAGATTGTTTAATACGTTCAAAATGGCCTTTTAGAAGAGTCTTGAGACACGGAACAATACAAGATTTAATATACTAATAGAGCTAAGCCCTCCGATTGGTCCAATCAATTCTAATTTGAAACCCTCAAAATAATATTCTAGGTAAGACTGATCGAATGAAATTCAGCTTTAAAACTATTGTTTCAAACACAACTGAAAAAATGTATATAATAATAATAATAATAATTTATTCCAGAAAAAGCCCGTGGGCCATAGGAAATTTACATAACTAAAAACAAACAACAAATTAACTAAAATAAATTAATACTTTTTAAAGAAAACGCTCACGATGTGCCGCTGAACTATCCTGACAAACCTTGCTATCCTTTTAATACTCAGGAAATTTGTTTCTTTCATTCTATCTACCATCCATATCTCATTCAATTTTTTTTACCATACATCTCTCGCCTCCATTCATTCAATTAGACACATTCACACAAAAAATGTATTAAACTTTCATCCTGAGATCCACACATAGGACAAGCGATACATTCTACCTTCTCCCCTTTTCTCCCTTGATACTTTCTTTTCTCACTAATCAAAAATCCATTTCCCCTCCAATCCAAATGAGCCTTCAAATCCTCTCTACTTAACCCAACCTTCCAAAATACCTCCGCCCCCCAACTACCCTTTATCTGTCTATACAACTTTAACGACCCTGAATGATCCAGACTTGCCCACCATATCTGGATTTCTTGGTTCTTCAACCTCTCTTGTACCTCCCTTATTACTATTTCCTCCATACCCATAATACCCTTTCCTTCATTCCACCATTCCCCTAATCCACACTTATCTAAGGTATCCTGAATCTCCGCCGCCCACCCTGCTTTACTTTTCTGTCTCAACGCCTCTAAGTATGCTGCCTTTGCTACCGTAAATCTCTGCATACCCAGAATCATAATCCAATATCTCACCATGGTCACTAGCCTCATGATCGCATCGATGCTAACCCTAAATCCCCCTGGATTACCAAATTACTAAACGAATCCTCTAGTCCTCACATCCTCTTATAATATCTCATCATATCCATCTCAAGTTTCGGACCTTTCCGATAGCCCCAGACCTCTGCTCCATAATGCATCGCCGGTACTATCTTACTTGTCCAAATCCTCTTATGTACTCTAATATCTCTCACCCGTCTAAGACTACTCCTATTTCACCGCTAATATACCTCCCCTTTGCATTCGCTAGATCCAGATGCCCACTGAATTTCCCATTACTAGTAAACTTTACCCCAAGATAAACAAATTCATTGTTCACTGGTATAGTTTCACCTTTAAAGGAAAAATTCACATCAAGGAAAAATTCACATCTTCACTTTCCATGGCTTTACGACCAAATACCATCACCACTGTCTTCGATGTGTTCAGGATCAACTTCTTCTCTTCCAAATAAACCTCCGTAATCTCTAATAATTGTTGCGGTTTCTCCTTTGATTCAGCCAGTAATATGATGTCGTCAGCAAATAGTAGTAAGCAAAGTTTAAGCAAATCTATCGATATCATTGGTGCATTGCTCTTAACGAAAAATTCATTGGCATCATTTAAATAAAGGCTAAACGTTTCGGTGACAGCACACATCCCTGCTTTAGTCCCAATAAAGATAGCACTGGAGTTGAGCACTTTCCCGCCACTCTCGCTACTAACTTCACGTACTTATACATTTTGCACAGCAACAATACAAAATAGTGAGGCAGTCCTAAAGATAACAGGTTTAACATCAACAGGTGCCTATCCACATTACCATATGCTCCTTTTAGGTCTAAAAAAGCTGCAAATAACCTATACTTCTCTGCCAAAATTCTCAAAGTAAAAATATGATCTATTGAACTATGGCTTTTTCTAAACCCTACCTGGAAAGGGGATAACAGTTCCTTTTCATCCAACCACTTCCCTAATCTTGATTCTATAACCTTACAAAAAATCTTACTCATCACATTTCCTAAACTAATTATTCTATAATTATTTTGATCCAGCCTTTTACCTTTTTTAAAAATTGGTATTCCTACTGACAAATTCCACTGATCAGGCCATTTCCTTTTTTTAGTCATAAAACTAAAAACTGCTGCTAAAACTGGTACTAGAACTGTTTTCCCTATTTTCCAAATCTTTGCTGGTATTCCATCCACCCCCGGCGCCGAAGATCCCTTCATTCCTTTGAGGCTTGCCCATACTTCCTCTACCTTGATCGGTTCTAAGAGACCGATCTATACCTGAAAAGGATACTTTAAAAAAATAATTAACGTATATTTGCATTCGTTTTGAATTGAAACTTAGTGTTTTTTGTGGATCAAATCCATAATTATCAACTTTTTTTATTACCCGGGAATAATGTTAGTCTAATGCAGTTTTTATGGCACTTGGTATCAACCAAGTGACATATAGCGATCGCAAATTCTGTCGGTCTGTCTGTCTGTCTGTCTGTCACGGTTTTGCTACTTTAAGCACTTCCAGGTAAGCTAGGACGATTAAATTTGGTAGGCGTATCAGGGACCGGACCAGATTAAATCAGAAATAGGCGTTTTCCCGATTCGACCATCTGGGGAGAGTGGGCGGCCGGTTAATTCGAAAAAAAAAAGAAAAGATGAAGTATTTTTAACTTATGAACGGGTGATGGGATCTCAATGAAATTTGATGTTTGGAAGGATATCGTGCCTTAGAACTCTTATATTAAATCCCGACCAGATCCGGTGACATTGGGGGGAGGTAGAAGGGGGAAACTAAAATCTTGGAAAACGCTTAGAGTGGAGGGATCGAGATGAAACTTGGTGGGAAAAATAAGCACAAGTCCTTGATACGGGATTGACATAACCGGAACAGATCTGCCCTCTTTGGGCGAGTTGGGAGGGGAGAGGGTTAATTCCAAAAATTAAAAAAACATGCATTTTTAACTTACGAAAAAGTGATCGTATCTGAATGAAATTCATATTTGGAAAGACCTTGAAACTCAGATCTCTTATTTTAAATTCCGACCGGATTCAGTGTCATTAGGGGGAGGGACCAGAAATCTTAGAAAACGCTTAAAGCGGAGAGATCAGGATGAAACTTGGTGGAAAGAATAAGCACAAGTCCAAGACAGGTGACTGATATAGCCGGACCGGATCCGCTCTCTTTGGTGGAGTTGGGGGGGGAGAGTAATTCGGGAAATTAGAAAAAATGAGGTATTTGTAACTTACGAACGGGTGATCAGATCTTAATGAAATTTGATATCTAGAAGGATCTTGCACTTCAGAACTCTCATTTTACGACCAGATCCTGTGACATTGAAGGGAGTTGGGGGGGGGGGGAAACCGGAATTCTTGGAAAACGTGAAAATCGAGGTATCTTACGAATGGGTGATCGGATCTTAACGAAACTTGATATATAGAAAAATCTGATGTCCCAGATGCTCCATTTTCAATTCAAATTGGATCCGGGGACATAGAGGGTTGGAGGGGGGAAATATAAATCTTGGAAACCGGAAATCTTGGAAAACCCTTAGAGTGGAGAGATCGGGATGAAACTTAATGGTAAGAATAAGCACAAGTTATAGATACGAGATTGACATAATTGGTACGGATCCGTTCTCTTTGGAGGAGCTGGGGGTTGTTAATTTGGAAAAATTAGAAAAATTGAGGTATTTTTAACTTCAGAACGGGTGACCGGATCTTAATGAAATTTGATATTTAGAAGGAACTCATGTTCCAGAGCTCTTATTTCTAATCCCGACCAGATCTTTTGACATTGGGGGGAGTTGGAGGGGAAACCGGAAATCTTGGAAAACGTTTATAAATATCGTAGATACGTGATTGACGTAACCGAACTGGATCCACTCTCTTGGGGGAGTTGGGTGGTGGGGTTCAGTGCTTTGGTGAATTTGGTGCTTCTGGATGTGCTAGGACGATGAAAATTGGTAGGCGTGTCAGGGAGCTGTACAAATTGACTTGATAAAGTCATTTTCCCCGATTCGACCGTCTGGGGGGCTGAAGGGAAAGGAAAAATTAGAAAAATTGAGGTATTTTTAATTTACAAGTGGGTGATCGGATCTTAATGAATTTTGATATTTAGAAGGACCTCGTGACTCAGAGCTCTTATTTCAAATCCCGACCGACATTAAGCCTCTGATTTTCCTTTTAAAGCAATCTATTGATTCTTAAAATTTTGTTAGAGCTCACACCATATGAGCTCTTGGCTCTTTCGACCTCGTCACAAGTGCCATATGAGCTCTTAGCTCTTGTTAAATTTGGTAGTCCTAGGTAACGTCTTGTAAAAACTAAATTAGTTTTTGTTTCCGAAAAAATGTCTCTATTTTTCGGTGGTTCTTTAAGGTATATACCTCTATGCTTGTACCTTGCACTCTCATAAAACTTCTTACATAATCTGCATAAATTACTGTCATGTATAAGCTACTTACAGTATTCCAGTAGTTATTTTATTTCGTATTGAGGGCCGAAGTGCTTATAATTGATTTTAAGACTATAAATAACTCTTTAAACCTAGAAAAAATTTGTAAAATCACTACCCTTGTAAACATATTATTCTACAATTCAGCTGTTTGTTGCTCAATAGCTTCAGAAAATCTACATTTCCAGAGTGTAAAACGTTTTATACCCTACTGTATGAAGTAAGTGCAGTAGATGAATCCTTACTCTACTTTCCTCAGTGTTTTGAAATATTTTAATACGAAATTTATAGGAAATTTAATCCCCAGGCCGAGGGAAGACTTTTGTTTCATAAAGCTTTCAAATTTGTTGTTTTTGTAGGAAATATCGGTGGCGAGACAGAGAGCCAGGATGATGTTAGTACCGCTGATACCGCCTCAATCAAAGAAAAAAACGTCAATCAAAACCTCCTCGCCAATTCTGCTGAAAGTTATCAGTTCCCTGTACTTGATGGTGAGACAATTTACCCAGAGAGAACAATGGATGAAGAATCGGAAGTTAAAAAGCCAAAAAAGACACCGAAGAAAGCGAGACGAAGTAATATAGATTTTTTCTTGTGGCTACAGAATATGAAATAGATTATAACAAAATGTTTAGTTCTGTTATCACGCTCAATTTTACTCCCTCTTTGCCCCCTCAGTCTCTCACTCCCTCTCTATGGACCTTTTCGTTATGCAGCTTTTGTTGTGGTTATTTAGAGATTGTGCAAGGAAGAAACTAATAATCAAATCTTGATTATGTAATAAAATTGCTGCTGTCTTCATAAAAAATTTATGTCACACATATAACCAAGTTTAATTGTTATTGCTCAGCAAAACAAATTGCTTTTGTGTGGTAAGGTTGTTAGCCCCAAGCAAATTTCGTTTTAATTATAAGATGTTTATTTCGAACTCCCACGGGAAGTGTAACTTTTTTTCAATTGTTGCTACGATTACGGACCTCTTAGAAAGATATTGACTTTTCTTGACTAATGGACTTTAGGAAATTAAAAAGTTTTAGAAAGCGTGTTCGAGAAGCAATTTTTGTAAAAGTGACAAAAAAGTAGCAATAATTCTAAGTGTATTTAAGAAATATGAAAAAAAATTCTTGATTGACGAGTAGAAAGAGATAAAAGGTAAAAGACAAGTAATCGAATATATTCAAAACGAAAAAGATGCCTATTTTCTTCAGATTTGATCCTTAATTTTGAGACTGATATTGTAAAGTAAAACGATTGTTAATAATTTCGGTTAAATTGGATTTTGGCTAGGGTAGCAAATATGAGGAATCGTGGCAGGAGTAGAACTACGACTAGATGTGGTCCTTTAAGTGTATTCGTGCCTGGATTGGTCGTGATACAGGTAACAGTGATCGCATATTAGCAGCATTGGTCATTGTGGTAGAAGTGACCGTGGTAGGAGTAATTAGGATAGGATTACGATAGAAGAAACTAGGAGTATTTTTTATACTAATAGTAGCAGCAGTGGTCGTGGTCGAAGTCGTCACGTAGTAAGAATAGCAGTGATAGTAGCGGTAGTTGTCTTGGAAGTTCTTTGATTTATTGCGAATCGCAAAAAGCGGCCATGATTGCTCAAAAATCGGATTTGTTGCCCCATTTAGATACTAAAAGAGTTACACACCGACTTTCCACAAAGCATAGTCGATTACTTTGACTTTTGTCTTTTATAGGCTTTACAAGAGTTATTGGGTAAATGAAAAAAAATGCACTATATTGTGTCCTGACAATTCGGTGATCAAAGGAAACTGCTTTACTATTTTGGTTATGTGATTGATATGGCTTTTAGAAGCCATAAAAAACAAATGTTTGGTTTAGTCGTATGTCCGTTGGATTACAAAAAGCTTTTGATTTAATTAACCACTACATTTGACCAGGAAAGAACTAAATGACCTTCCAATCAATGGCTTCTTTAATTACAACTGCTCTTCAAATGTCAAATATGAATTTTTTTATTATGATTCCCTGTATTTGTACTTGGATCAGGACAACGGCTGCGGGACTTCCCTGGCATCCAATAGTTCGTCTACAATTGAGCTCCATCCTTGGCTGTCTATGGTCCATTCCTGAGTGATTTCGAGCCAGTTAATATAAACCTCTTACGCTTACGATCCCCTGGCTATCTATTGGGGTATCTTCAATGGCATTCTTCTGCTCCCCCCCCCCCTTGTTTTTTAGTTCAAAAATTCCAAAGTTGGATGAAATCTGTGGGTTATTTATGTATTTGAGAAATTTGCCATTTGAATATCAAAAGCGACCCAGCTTAAAAAACTCGAAGCTGTGGCTAAGGAATACCAATCATGCAAAGTCTAGCATTGTTATTATTAGTTTTTTCAAGTCTTCTCTGTTCTTCCCACATGTATCTCCGCACAAGATGACTATTACTTGCATAAAGTTCCTTGATACTACTATACCTAGTAATCTTAGATAAAACGTTCAAGTTTCTGTGAAATTTTCAAACAGGCTGATTCCTCCCTCTCTTTCTTAAAGCTCTCGAGTAAAGTGAAGTGTCCATTTTCTCATTGTCTTAGGCTATCTGTATCTCTCTTAGAATATGATTGTCCTGATGGGCATTCCTGCTTATCTAATAAACTTCCCGATAAAACCAGATCAATCCAAGACCTTCCTCTAAAATCTGTTTAAAAAATCGACAGAATGGCTTGCTCTTGCATTTTGAAAATTGCTGAGGTAATACCTCTAAAAGAAAGCAAAAAATAATATTTGTTAGAGTTTCATAAAGGCTGCGTTAATTGATTGCAGAACTCTAAGTTTTTCCCTGAATCCTGCAACTCGGAAGTTTCCTACTTGTTTCTTCCAAAGTCCCTCTGTAATAAGTCTTCATTTATCTATTTAAATTGTTTTCTTTTTTATGTAAATCACAGGTCGGGCTTTTCTGCTAGTGTGAATCGTTTTAAAATAAAATTGTGTCTTATCCTAGTAGAAGTAGTAGTAGTAGAAATAGCAATGCTAGTAGTAGCAACAGCAATGCTAGTTGTATTAAGCAAATCCAAATATTGTCACACTTCACTTCGTTACTTAAATTGTTTCTGCCGTTAATTGAGTTAATGCAACTTTGTAGTCGTTGGCATCTAAGGTGGGACTAATACCTAAATGATCATGAGCCAAAAGAGTTGCATTATGTCTATATTTACGAACTTTCACGGTTGCACTCAATCCCAGTCTCCAGCTTTCGGCCCTCTAATTCAGAAGACTATAAACCCTTCCGTAATTTCTATGTCAACAAAGCGAGGAATATCCTTATTTCTTCTTAAATATATCTTATGTAGTCTATAGTCCGAAATGGGCTACCTGTAGAATTTTGCACCCTTGTCCGCAGGCCTGACCTCAATTTACAGTTTTAGTTCTTTAGAGCGGAAATTCAGGCTCGCCTTCAGTAAAAAAAAAAATCTATCCTCCCCGTGAATTTGGCTACCTTTTTTCAAGAGAAGGTGCCAACTTTTTGCTGAAATGTGTTCCTTAATGGTCTTGGTATGTAAGCTTTACTCCCTCAAATGGTGATGTCGATACAATTGAGCCTTCCATGATTATAGTCAGTTGGTCTCGGGAAACTTAAATCCCTTTCATCGACAAAGTTATAACCTTGTCAAATCTCTTGAAATTTCAAGGTTTGAACGGTGACGTATTTTCACCGGTATATACAGTCTGGCCCTGGGAGAGGGGGGTGTAACCCCATTTTTTTATTAAAATTTGTCAATAAAAATCAAGTAGTTGGGGACATTAACAATGGTTTAATTATAGATAAAGCTAATACAGATAGTCCAATACAGATAGAAGCCATATATTCATTATTATGTTTTTGTAATCTAATATTTTTTTTTCTGATTTTACTTATGTTTTTTTCTGTTCCTGAAAGTGCAAATTAAAGCTAATTTTTTTAGCTCTTCCTTTTTTTTTCCTTTTTTCCTCCTCTTTTTGTTTCTTAAGCTAGGTAAGAGAAATAACTTTTTTTTATGAGGTTTGAAATACGTTTCTTTTGCATTCTATATGCATATATTCCACTCCATTCTATACTTGGCTTTCTATTTACGTGTAGATAAACGTCGAAATGGTGGAGAGCCAACGTTCAGCCCGGGACCTTCTCGACCCCCCTTTCGTATACCTGAGTTTCGATGGTCGTTCATACATCAAAAGCTATTGAATGACCTCCTTTTTTCTTTGGAGTCGGATATGCAAAATTGGAGAAGTCATTCCAGCAAGTCCATGTTGGAGTTTGTGAATTCAGCAGAAAACGCCGTTTTTGTAATCAATACCGTTCACCTGATCTCTCAGCTTGCTGATAACCTAATCATTGCCTGTGGTGGATTGCTTCCTCTATTAGCATGCGTCACGTCTCCAACGGTATACGTTCATATTTTTTTTTTTTTCTTATGCTATATAATCGTAAAATCAGTCCATTTTTTCTATTTCTAAGAATATATATAGTTTTGCTTAAAATAATCAAAAATAAACAGCCTTTTGCTTAAATCTGCTTAGCGTGTCCTTAGTTTTGAGCCTTAACACACTCAACACTGGCTCTTTAATTCTGCACGCTCCTAAGAACTTTTTCTATAAAGAAACGTTGCCACCAAAAAAATGACAAAGAACGTTTTGGCTGTTGAATTGAAAATACGTGAATGTACATATTTGATTGTTATTATAAATTTAAAAAGAATTAAGATGTAATTAGTTATACTTCTTAGAACCAACAGCATAAGGAAGCACTAAAAATCCAAAGTACATTTCTCTAGACGATAGGTATAGTAAAAGTAAAATCAGAAGTGTAGCTATTTCATAATTTTGTTATTTCTTTGTCTTAAAGATCTAACCGTTTCTCCTTATTAGTAAGACAAATATAGAATTAAATTTATGTTTTTCTAACCTTATTGTCATAGCCTATACAATCAGTTTATTTATTTCTATTTTCCATTCCATTTTCGATCCGTTTTCTGATTCCCCCTCCTTTCCCTTTTTCCACACTCTAAATGTTCCTTTTTTTTATAAGTCCTTCTTTTGTGATTTGTCTTATATTTTGTGTCCTTTTTTTTTAGTGTGAACTCGACATTGTTGAGCCAAACCAAGGGCTTTCCGTTGAAGTGGCCGCTGGTTTTCTACAGAGGCTGGTCCATATGACTGATGTTCTCATATTCGCATCAAGCGTTAATTTTGCTGAACTTGAAGCTGAAAAAAATATGTCTGCTGGCAAGTTATTTTTCTTACTTTTTCACATCGCTTCAGGGCATTTCAATTCTTTTCCATTTATGCTTTCTTTTTTTTTTTTTTAGTTTGACCTCAGTTGCTATAAAATTTGGGAAAAGCAATGACCGTACTGTTTTGATCTAACTTTGTGGTTCGTTATAGCCTTAAAAGATCGATCTTCAAAGCATTTTTCTTCTTTTTTTTCGCCTCTGAGTAATATTAAAAAAAAATTATCTAAGAGCTTTTTTTTCAGATATTTTTCAGATAGGAAATCTTTCTGTCCCCCCTCTATATGTAAACCTAATTCGTGCTAAGCGGAAAGAAGGTCGTCCGCGGTTGGGGTTGCTTGGATGTCGTAAAGAAAGAATCAAGGAAAATGAAAACTTCCAGGGAGGGTGTAAAGAGGGAGGCTTGGAATGGATTGGGATGGATGAGGAGCGTACGTAGCTGTGTTGACCTCAGGCGGTTCGTTACTGCGGTGAGTTGTTAGTAGTATTAGTAGTAGTTATAGCTAACAGGAGTCGTTTGGACTTACTTTGTATTGTGTTTATTTGCCTTCCCCAGCCTACAAAAATTTTATTTCTTTTATTGGATATATTTTAGCTTCGTCTAAATGCACTACTATGAAGTCACGGCAGCATGATAATCAGTGATATTGCCCTTCTTGCTTCTCAATTAGCCTAATTTTTAATTTTGTTTTATTATTATTTTAGGTGGTATATTAAGGCAATGTTTGCGTTTAGTTTGTACATGTTCCGTCCGAAATTGCTTAGAGGCCAGAGAAAGACAAGGCGGTCTTGGTTTGGCCAACCCCAGTAATGATCCCCGAACGCTACACATCATTTCTCTTATTCGAAGTGTCCAAACCTCTGTCAGAAATCCGTCCGAAACTGTAAGTATTTTTTTTCTGTATGCAGTATTTGATATTAATGTTGGCTCATTTTAGCAAACTTTATCCTAAGTTATGCCTAAGTTGTTTTGTCCAATTGCAAATAGTGATAATTAAGATAGTGTTGTTTTTGGGGGTAAGGGGTTGTTGTTTTTTACCTTTGGAATTTAAACGTCTGGCATATCAGTCAATGTCTGGTTTGTTATGATTTTATCAACTTCAGAGATGTTTTCTTAGAAATCATCCCTAAAGAAAAAAAACTATAATGACCCTTAAACGAAAAAATAAGGTTTTAACGGAAACTTTTTTTTTACAGTTATCCTATAAATATTTTTGAGTCTTTAAGAGTTTAAATGAAGGTATTTTGGCTTTATTGGAAAGGCCAGCAGTTTACGAACTAAAAAGAATGATTTTCTTCTTAAGTTATGTGACACTTTAAATTGTATTTTTTTGAAATTTAGAAACTTTCATTTCGACCCCCACCCAGGGTCGTACCCAGGGGGGGAGGTATAGGGTTTCAAACCCTTCCCCAATATTTTTGTCTGACTCTTAAAAATGTAACAAAAATGCGTCTAAATAAATTTTTGATGTGCTCTAAAGTTTTCTGTTTACTCCCCCTCCCCGAAAAAAATCTTGGATGTGCCCGCGTCTTCTACCCGCCCCTCAAAGAGGGAACATGGAAATATTTTGTCTCATAAAACTTTTTCCTGTATAAATTTTGTTTTAAGTCAGATTCATCTGGGTTTTGGCTTGTAAAGTTTCCCTTTTCCAAAATTTCAATGTTTTACTTTTCCAAAATTCAGTGCTATTTTTTTCAATTTGTCAATACTAGGGGCTTTTCATAGAAGCATTAAAGAAAAGCTTGGACTAAGTCAGCTTTCCATATCAAATGGATTCATATTGTGTAACATTTTATGGGAGTTTGGATTTTTTTTTTTTTTTTTTTTTTTTTTTTTTTTTTTTTTTTTTTTTTTTTTTTTTGGGAGTAAACATCTCCTTAATTTTTTTTTGTATTTTCAAGATATATGTATACAATAATAGACACCCTGTGTCTATATAGACACTGCTTCATCTTAAGGTCCCACGCTCCACCTGGGTACTTTTCTAAAATGTTTAGTTTTGTTTCACTCGTTTACTCTTAATCAGTCTTGAAAATAAGCAAGTTGCAGTAAGAAGTGGCACATAAGACACTAGAGGATTTCAAACAAATTTGTTAATATTTATTTATTTTTTTGTAAAAAAAAGAATGTTTTAAGATTATTTGCCGCTTGAGAAATAGTAATATTGTTTATGTCACAATTAAATATAATAAATGTTTATGTCACAATATAATAAAGTTGAAAATTCGCATCGCAAAATGTATCCTAACTTAAGTGGCTAAGGACAATGAATTTAAAACGAGTAACATTTTACGGATGCAAAGATGTTTAGTTTTGAGATTGAATCTTCTTTGAAAGATTATTGCAAATACTGCCATTTTTAAACCCAAGTTGTTTACTAATTTTGATGGATTGGCTCAATTTACAAACTTATATCCACCATCACCACCCTCCCATCACCCCTACCCAAAAAGAACAAATTTCCCTCAATTATACTTGTTTGTTTCAGCTAAACTGTATGTAGTTCTTTAGCTCTGCTAGAATGGGCTCGGGAATTTTTTTTTTTATCTAAATCTAAAGAATTTCTTTGAAGATAAGGGGTTTATTGCCTGTACTCTTAAGCTTGAATGCCGGGTATTTTATTCAGTATCTATCTTTACTTTAATTTGGGTTTTCATTAGCTTTTATTAGACGTAAACGCCATGTATTTTTCGTCTGCCGTCACCTTCAGAACTTATTGATGGTATAGTTTGATTGTTAAAAAGGGTTTATAATTACTTTTATCCCTTTCCTCCTCCGGGAATTGATATGAATAATATGTTATAGGCCAAATTCTATTTCGCCACCTGTCTTCTGGAAAATGCAATTTAATTTTATGGATATAAACGAAAATAATTGGCACTGGAGCGGAAATTAATTTTAGAACTTATGTCCTGAAATCTGATGAGATTAAATGGTATGTCAATGCAGCCCAAAATTGATATTTTAACTTACATGTGTTTTCCAAGAAAAATCTGTTATAGCTGATAGGCGCGGTATTGGCTTTATTAGTATAGTGTGTAAAGTTTTTTTTTTTTTTTTTTAATTTAAATTTTATCTGGAAGAAAAAGCAACTGTTTTAAATAGCAATACAATTTGTTTAACTTTTTCTCTTTTATAGATAAACAGTGATGCCTTGCTTCAGTCTCCCGTCCGTGATCCAGATAGTCTTTTACAGGAAATGGATGCTAATCGTCTTCGTGCTGTAATATATAGAGATGTGGTAGGATTCCTTGTCGATTTATGTATCTAGTATAAAAACGCTACTAAATAGTAGCTTTTTTGCTATAGGCCTACTATCACATCCAGACACCATAGGCTATTCTATGTAACATGCTAGGAATGTTTTTTTTTACTCGTGTTTTTCGAAACTTTTTTCAAGTAGACCCTTGTTTTTCTAATTTCTATTTCCCTTTTGAATTTCCTAACAATTCGCTTTTTTTTTCTTTTTTTTTTTACTTTCATAACCCACAAAGAAAAAAGAAAGGTGGAAGGCGCATTTATGTTTGTGTATTATTTGGGGAGGGAATCTACTTTGGGGTTTTTTGGCTAAAGAAAGAAAAAGTAAGATGTTTGTCTATTACAGGAAGAGACGAAGCAGGCACAGTTCCTATCCCTGTCAATTGTATATTTCATATCCGTCCTTATGGTGTCCAGGTACCGTGATATTTTAGAGCCACCGATCATCCCACAAAGACGTACAAGCACTGCAACCCTGCCTCCAGGTTCGTCTATATACTGTATATAAAAGAATATACTTTTTCATATCTAAAGTTTTATTTTGTACCATATTTAGTTAATCGCACGACATTCATAATTCAGTACATACTAATAATAAGACGGTATCAATGGTGTTACAACACAAATTGCTAATGTATATGGAAGCCTCGATGATTTATTTAAGGTTTCATTAATCAAACAGTTCGCGGTAACGAACTGTGGCAAGCAGCGACCCGTCTCAATGGTAATCAGACTCTCAAAACGGATACCAGTACATACATCAAAAGAATTGTATAGTTATGCTGATTTTAAATATACAAGTTTCATCAAGTTTAGTCTTACCCATAAAAAGTTACGAGCCTGAGAACATTTGCCTTATTTCCGAATAAAAGGGGAACCACCCCCTAAAAGTCATAGAATTTTAATGAAAACCATACCGTCAGATTCAGCTTATCAGAGAACCCTACTGCAGAGGATTCAAGATTCTATTGCAAAAATGTGGAATTTTACATTTTTCGTTAGAAGAAAGATCACGGAGGCGTTTTTTTTCTCAGGGATCGTATTGACCCAGTGGTCCTAGAATGTCGTGAGAGGGCTCATTCAAACGGAAATTTAAAAGTTCTAGTGCCCTTTTTAAGGGACCAAAATATTTGAAGGCAACTAGGCCCCTCCCACGCTCATTTTTACCCGAAGTCACCGGATCAAAATTTTTTTCGATAGCCATTTGTTGAGAATAGTCGAAAATCTAATAAATATGTCTTTGAGGACGGCTTAATCCCTCATAGTCTCCAGGAAAGAGCTGCAAGTTATGAGCTTTGCCCTTCGTTTACATATAGTATTGCTTATTGACGAAGTATACTGACGTTTTCAGTGGGTGTTTCTTTTGGTAGTGGGGGAGGGGCTGGGGGTTACGTGAGAGGATCTTTCCATGGAGGAATTTATCATGGGGGAAGATTATTTCCATGAAGGATTTTTCTGGGGATTTTGCAGGATGTTGGATTTTCCATCAGCATTTAAAAAAAAAAAATGAGAAATTAAAAAAAAACGAATTTTTTCAACTGAAAGTAAGGAGCAGCATTAGAACTTAAAATAAACATAACATTTACGTATATGAGGGGGTTCGTCCCCTCCTCAAAACCTCGCTCTTTACGCTAAAGTATTTTTAGTATTTCAAAAGAGCTATTTATTCTAATTGAACGACCTTTGTGGTTCAGGGGTCATTCTTAACGAATCGGAACAAAATTCGAATTTAGATGTAAAGAGTGAGGTACTGACGAGGGGGCGACCCCTCCCCCCATATACGTAATAAAAAATATACAGATATTGAAGTTCGTTACGTAAGTTAATTTATAAGTTACGCATATTTATTACTAACAAAAATGTTCGTAAATAAAGTTGGAAGTTCTAGTGGCCTTTTTAAGTAGCCAAAAAATAGGAGGGCAAATAGGCCCCCTTTTATGCTCATTTTTTTCCAAAGTCACTGGATCAAAATTTTGAGATAGCCATTTTGTTGAGTATAGTCAAAAATCAAATAAATTTGTCTTTGAGGACGGTTAATCCCCCACAGTCCCCCTGGGAAGGGCTACAAGTTATGAACTTTGCCCTTTGTTTACATATTAAATAAAAAAACAAGGTTTTTAAATGAAAGTAAGGAGCGACATTAAAACTTAAAACGAACAGAAATTACTCCGTATATGAAAGGGGCTTTTCCTTCTCAACGCCCCGCTCTTTACGCTAAAGTTTGACTCTTTCTCTTAACTCTACATTTTAAAACAGTAAAAAACTTTAGCGTAAAGAGCGGGGCGTTGAGAAGGAAAAGTCCTTTTCATATACGGAATAATTTTGTTCGTTTTAAGTTTTAATGTCGCTCTTTACTTTCATATAAAAAACTTGTTTTTTTTATTTAATTTCTGAACGTTTTTGAATCAATACATGTTTTGATTTTGGCTCTCCGCAGAGGAATAATTAAAACGAAATTTGTGTATTTATTTGTTTTGGCTAAATGGTTTTCTCATAATTTTGATCGAACGATTTTGAGAAAAATGAGCGGGGGAGGAAGCCTAGTTGCCCTCCAATTTTCGGCTAATTAAAAAGGCAACTAGAACTTTTAATTTTTTACGAATCTTTTTATAAGTAAAAGATATACGTAACTTATAAGTTAGCTTGCGTAAAGAACTTTTGTATTCTCATGTTTGTATTACATATATGAGGGGGTTCGCTCCCTCGTCAGTACCTCGCTGTTTACACTAAAGCTTAAATTTTGTCCCAATTCATTAAGAATGACCCCTGAATCACAAAAGCCGCAGAATAAATAGTTGAAATTACTAAAAATACTTTAGCGTAAAGAGCGAGGTATTAGGAGGAGGTGAGCCCCTCTCATATGGGTAATAATTTCTGTTCGTTTTAAGTTTTAATACTGCTGCTTACTTCCAGCTAAAAAAAACTTTTTCATATTTATTTTTTCATTGTTTTTTTTTAAGTTATGCTAGTAAATCCTGCGCTCCCTTCATGGAAATTTTCTTCCCCCATGACAAATTCCTCGATGGAAAGTTCCCCCAGCATATCCCCCTCTTCTCAACCCCTGCCTCCAACCAAAAAATCCTCCTGAAAACGCCTGTACACTTCCCAATAACCATTACTATATGTAAGCACTGGTCAAAGTTTTGAACTTGTAACCCCTCCCACGGGGACTCTGGGGGAGTAAGTCGTCCCCAAAGACATAGTTATAAGGTTTTTCGACTACGCTGAATAAAATGGCTATCTCAGAATTTTGATCCGTTGACTTTTTGGAAAATAATTAGCGTGGGAGGGGGCCTAGGTGCCCTCCAATTTTTTTGGTCTCTTATAAAGGGCACTAGAACTTTTCATTTCCATAAGAATGAGCCCTCTCGCAACATTCCCCTCCCACGGGGACTGTGGGGGAGTAAGTCGTCCCCAAAGACATAGTTATAAGGTTTTTCGACTACGCTGAATAAAATGGCTATCTCAGAATTTTGATCCGTTGACTTTTTGGAAAATAATTAGCGTGGGAGGGGGCCTAGGTGCCCTCCAATTTTTTTGGTCTCTTATAAAGGGCACTAGAACTTTTCATTTCCATAAGAATGAGCCCTCTCGCAACATTCTAGGACAACTGGGTCGATACGATCACCCCTGGGAAAAAAAACAACAAATAAACACGCAAAAATTTAAAATTCCATATTTTTGTAGATAGGAGCTTGAAACTTCTACAGTAGGGTTCTCTGATACGCTGAATCTGATGGTGTGATTTTTGTTAAGATTCTATGACTTTTAAGGGGTGTTTTCGCCTATTTCCTAAAATAACGCAAATTTTCTCAGGTTTTTAACTTTTGATGGGTAAGACTAAACTTGATGAAACTGATATATTTAAAATCAGCATTAAAATGCGATTCTTTTGATGTAGCTATTGGTACCAAAGTTCCATTTTTTAGAGTTTTGGTTACTATTGACCCGGGTCGCTCCTTACTACAGTTCGTTGATAGTATTGGTTATTGACGAAGTATACTGACGTTTTCAGTGGGTATTTCTTATGATGGTGGGGGGGGTCATGTTTTAAGTGAGAGCATCTTTCCACTGATGAATTTATCACGGGGGAAGAGAATTTCCGTGAAGGGGGTACTGGATTTTTCAGCACTATTTAAAAAAAGCAATTAGAAATTAACGAGCTTTTTCAACTGAAAGTAAGGAGCAACATTGGAACTTAAAACAATTAAAAAATTACGTATATGAGGGCGTTCGTCCCCTCCTCAATACCTTGCTCTTTACGCTAAAGTATTTTTAGTAATTTCAAAGGAGCTATTTATTCTAATTGAACGGCCTTTGTGGTTCAGGGGTCGTTCTTAAAGAATTGAAACAAAAATTTGAACTTTGGTGTAAAAAGCGAGGTATTGACGAGGGGCCTCCCCCCCCCCCTTATAAGTAATAAAATATACGAATTTAGAAGTTTGTTACGTTTGTAAGTAACGCATATTTATTACTAATAAAAACATTCGTAAATAAAGTTAAAAGTTCTAGTGGCCTTTTCATTAATTTAAAACGTTCAGAAAAAAAAACAAGTTTTTTTTAACTGAAAGTAAGGAGCAACATTAAAACTTAAAACGAACAGAATTTATTCCGTATACGAAAGGGACTGTCCCCTCCTCAATGCCCTGCTCTTTACGCTAAAGTTTGACTCTTTTTCACAACTCTACTTTTTAAAACAATTCAAAACTTTAGCGTAAGGACCAGGGCGTTGAGGAGGGGACAGTCCCTTCTATATAAGGAATAATTTCTGTTCGTTAAGTTTTAATATTGTTCCTTACTTTCAGTTAATTATTTCGTATTATTCCCAGTGCTACCCAGTGACCCAGTGGTAATGTATAGTTGCACACCATCTACTAATGAAAGGATTGCTAAATCTTCCAGAAGGGGAGGGACATTCAAAAAGTGTAATCCAGGGCAAATTTTCTAACTTTTAGTAAGAAATTTTGTTTACAAATTTGGAGGGATTTGAGGGGCAATGTACCTCTCAAACTCGCTTTATTATAAATAATGTATTTGGAATAAGTCTGCAATATAAGTGTGCCAGTGTGACAGCTGGCCTCTCGAGTGGAATAAAATAAAATTTTGATGTACAGAATGAAGAGAGAGGGAGGAGGGGTGGTGTCATCAATACAAAATTCGTCTGAAGAAATCTGTTGAAAAAACTTTAAAATTATTATTTTCAAATACTTTGACATGTCAGCCCCCTCCTCCCCTGTAAAATATTTTAAAATGTGTCCTTTTTAGGGATCATCATCATTTTCCTCGTTCAAAAATTAAACTTAACCCAAACATCGTGGATTTATCCATAATCATCAAAAATTAAAGGCGTGATAAAGTTTGCATAACTTTAGAAAAAGGGGAAAGGCACCCCCCCCCCTAAAAGAAATCGAATCATAATGGAAAGTCCGCTTTGAAGTATCTAACATGTCTGTAAAAGCTAGAAGGTTTGAAACTGCTGCTATTCGGAAAATAATGTCATTTTCTTTCCGGGAATGGTGGTCCAGATGCGTCTGTATTTTCGCCACTGTATGATTTTTGGGTTGAAAACTGCTTACCAATGTTCAAAGCATAAGCAACAAACTTAAAAAACTTGTATGATGTAATGTATAATTCGTCAGATAGAATTCAAAACTAGTTGAAATAGTTCGAAACTATTCAAAACTACTAAATTTAAAAAATATTTATATCTAACAAAAGACGTAATCAAGTACTAGGTGTCTCACTTTTTGTCAAAAACCGTAATATCAATAGGATGTTTTTCCTCTCACTAATGACATTGGAACTGTTTCCAATGGTAATACATGAAGAAGTTGTAGATAAATTAGTAACGTGATATTGTATTTTAGAGATAGGATTTGAGATTATCCGACATAGCAAAAAAATCGATGAATGAATGATCTAATCGAAGAAGATATATTATATTCATTTTATATCAAAAGGCTTTTTCAACTTAATAAAAGAAAAAATGATATTCAGTATAAAAATCGACTTTAAAAAGAAATGGTGCCGAATATGGCCTGTGCCTTAAATATATAGGGACATCAAAAGAAGCTGGAGTAAAATATAACCAAAAAATGTATGAAGGGGAGCATTAAGTTGGGAGCAAACAAATAGTATTCAAGATTACATCTTTTAAAAAAGCGACACAAAGAAAATATTAATTATTGAACATATATGCCCAGAAGGAAATACATAATCAGATTTTTTGGTTACTCTTTCACATTATGCAAAAAAAATATTATTTCCTTTCTTTGTTTTTATTTACTTACAAATTTGCACTTGCTTTATTAGAAAACCAATAGACCCTTAAAAAATTATTAGTTTTATCATGCACTAATCACGTTTTTTCACGCTGCCTTTGGAAATTGTGTGTGCATGTTCAACAATGCAGCACTCGACCACAGGTTTCGCGATGCGCAATCTTCATCTTGGAATCGCAATGCAAACCACCGCATTTTACCTTCTGGTAATGCAAAGGCAAAGGAATTTCACTCGCGGCTGTGCAAAGGTACTAGCACAACTAGGGGACGATGCCATATCCCAGCACATAACACTGCACTTTTTAGAGGTATTATAGATGTATCAGCACTGCTACAAGTCTTTTTGTAGAATCGTTATTAAGCTTTTGCATGTTAGCTTGCATGATTTTATTTCTGAGCAAAGTTAAAGATAACGTTTTCACATCCTCACTCATTTGGAGGAAAGTATGAAACTTCTATGTAGGTTACAAAATTTGTTTAATAAATAACTAATTAATATTAGGGTGGCGGCTATGCCCTGAGATACAACTAAACATACTCTTTCCAGCGACTGATCTGTCAGGCTATCAGTAGGTGTCTTCTTAACTTAGATTAGTATTTAAATAGATATGGCATGCTTGTTTTTTACTCTCTAGATTGTTCATACCTAGCCAAATAATTTTCCATCTGAGCCAATCTGACTAAGGCTCCTTTTTCATTTTCAGATGAGTTTTAGCACCACAGTCTCTAGAGTATTTCCCGACAGTGAGAATACAAAAAAAAGGTGTGTTTTTGGGTTCATGATTATTCTGAACTTTGGTGTGTGTGGTGGGGGGGGTCCTTAAATTCTTGTTTCCACGAGATCTACCAAAACGGGCTCTCAGATCTTAACCGAGCTTAGTGGGAAGTAAAAATCAGTGCTTTAGCATTTTTTTTTCTTTTGAGCTGGTAAAAAAACTGACCTACTAGGAGATGTCATATACCAGATGAGGTATATAAGGACATATACCAGAAGGGGTCGTTGGATCATAAATTTCGTTGGTAATAATGCATGAAATGTGTTTGTTTTTTTATTGTTTTTTCTGTCAGTTATCTGTTCCTGGTTTATAAATTAATTTGTTTTTTGCATAAAATGGAGTATGGTGGGGCAAGTTACAAGGCGTTAGTCGAAAGCATATATTATGGCACCGGTGATTACCTATCCTTGCCTATCTAGTGAAACAATATACACCTCTGAGTTTTTCAGATTCATCACGGACATTTTATACAATCAGAAAAGGCTAATTTTATTGTTGTTTAGAGACGCCTTTTGCTTATATGAAGAGCCTAAAAAACGTTTATTCTCTAAAGAGAAAACGTTTAAAGCTTGTGTGCGTGATAAACAGTCATCTTGAACGCGAAAAGAATGAATTCTACTCATTGACGAAAGTGATCAAAAATAGATTTATTACTGAACTTCTACCAATGTATAGTAGAACACTTTTTTAATATCTGCTTGTTTAGTCGGGAAAAATTTTGTATGGAAGATTGTCGTTTTCCCCAATTATTGTTTTTTCATCAGTTATTTATTCAAGATACTTTCCACTTTTTTTGTTTTTTTTTTGTATCTTTGCTCCTTATGAAAGGTGATAATAACACTTTTTGCTTTTTTCTTTAGACTAGTTGGAAATCATGTAAGATTAGTATACATTCTCCTTAAGTTTAGCTAAAAAGTTCAGGGTATGAGTTATAGTAGTATATACCCCAGTTGAACCAACTGATGGAGATACTAGTGACTCAGATGAATTTTACTTACAGTTACAGGAGCAAATAGACAGGGTACCAGGTAGAAATATGGTGTTTTTGCTAGGAGATTTTAATGCCCTGATTGGTAGATATAGGGATAGATGGTATCCTAGCCATGGTAAATTTGGTTTAGGAAAAGAAAACAGTAATGGCTATAGGCTTTCGCAATTTTGTAGGTATAACAACCTAGTTATAACCAATACGGTGTTTGGTCACAAAATGGCCCATAAGTTGACATGGTATTCACGTGATGGTAAGACAGCAAACCTTATTGATTATGTTATTGTAAACAGAAGACTAGCAGGATCAATACAAGATACTAGGGTGTATAGGAGTGCTGTTATTGATGTTAAAAGTAAAGATCACCATCTAGTAGTGTCTAAGGTTAATTTAAAGCTGAAATTTCGGTAGGGTAACTACCTCCCGGAAAGTTATGATGTTGGTGGACTCCAGGATGAAAATTTAAGAAAAAACTTCTAGGAAAAGTTGAATACTAGAGAGTTTAAAATTTGACAATGTGGAAAATCTGGAAGATACGGCTAGACGGCTTAATAGTAAAATATTATACTGGCATGTTAACAAATTGAAAGGGAGTAGCCAATCCGGACTAGTCCCAGTTAAAGATAGAAATTGGGCCACAATTAATGATAAGGAAAAGGTTAAAGAAAGATGGGTGGAACATTTTGAGTATATGCTAAACCGAGATACAGTTGCAGGAAAAGATATAGATGAAAATGAAAAAGTTTGTGATACCTTGGATGTGAAGGAAGATTTGTTTAGTGAAGAAGAATTAGCGACAGTACTAAAAGGATAAAAAAAATAATAAGGCTCCAGGTGCTGATAGTATGATTAATGAGTTTCTTAAATATGGTGGCTCTGAGGTTAGGAATAACCTACTGAAGATTATGAACATGATTTTTGAAAAAGGGGAAGTACCCAATGATTTTAGGAAAACCTTAATTAAACCACTGTATAGGAAAGGTGACAAGAGTGAATGTCGGAATTATTGAGGCATTAGTCTTGTCTCTGTAGGTAGCAAATTACTGAGTAATATGATACTTTTTAGACTGAGACATGCTGTAGACAAAGTTTTAAGGGAAGAACAATGCGGTTTTAGAAAAGGTTGAGGATGTGTCGACCAAGTTTTCACTCTTAGGTTAATAACTGAGAAGTCCCTTCGTTGTCAAACACCTTTGGTCCTTAGTTTTATCGATTATGAGCAAGCTTTCGATTCAGTTGATAGAAGAGCGTTAACAAAGGTCTTATCGTTATATGGTATACCAGAAAATACATTAAAGTGATTTGTCCTATGTACGAGAATAATACTGCTGCGGTTAAGTAGGAAATGTGGTTAGTAACTGGTTTTGTATTAAATCAGGAGTTAAGCAGGGTTGTGTTCTATCCCCACTTACATGGATCATTTTGATGGATTTCGTCTTAAGGAGCACAGGAAAGGCAATTGGAGACCATGGAATTAAATGGGGAGGAAGGACGCTCCTGGACTTAGATTATGCTGATGATTTAAGCATATTAGATGAAAGTGTGAGCAAAATGAATGAATTTTTAGAGGTTTTGCGAGTTCAGGGTGCTAAAATAGGCTTGAAAATTAATTTTAAGAAGACTAAGTCACTAAGGCTAGGAATAAGTGAAGATGAACAGGTGACATTAGGTAACGAAAAGATTGATCAGGTTGGGAGCTTCAGTTATCTTGGTAGTATTATTAGTAAAGATGGTGGGAGCAGTGAAGATGTTAAAAGTAGAATAGCTAAGGCTCAGGGTGTTTTTTCACAGTTAAAAAAAAAAACTTTGGAAGAATAGAAAGATAAGTCTGCAAACCAAAATTAGAATATTGGAAGCCACATTGATGACCGTGGTAAAATATGGCTCTGAAGCATGGGCGCTCCGAAAAGCAGATGAAAATTTACTAGTTGTTTTCCAGAGAAATTGCCTACGGATTGTTCTGGGTACCCGGCTGACTGACCGTATTTCAAACAGTAGGTTGTACGAAAAATGTAGTTCAATCCCGCTTTCTAGGGCTATAATGAAAGAAAGGTTGAGATGGCTAGGCCACGTTCTACGGATGAAGGATGACAGATTACCGAAGATTGTCCTTTTTGGCAAACCGTCTGGGGCTACACTGAAAGCAGGTCGTCCTTGTCTGGGTTTTGAGGATGTCATAAATAAAGATTTAAATGGAATGGGAACTTCCTGGGAGGGTGAAAAGGGGGTTGCTTTAAATAGATTAGGTTGGAGGAGGAGTGTGCGTAGCTGTGTTGGCCTCAGGCGGCTTAGTGCTGCAGTGAGTTATTAGTAGTAGTAGTAGTAGCAGTAAATTTAAAGTTTAAGCTCATCAAAAAGAAGAAATATTTGTTTGCAAATTTGTATAAATGTTTGTTATTGAAGGTTCCTTACCTAATGCTAACCCCCACAAAAATAAAAGTGGGTAATTTGTCTTTTTCTTTTATTTTCTAAAAATTCAATTTGAATTTTTTCGCTATTAAATTATATATAAATAGTTCAATATAGAATTGATTTGAATCAATTGTTTTATCATTTTAAAGTACCCCTACTCCAACATAGCTAAAAATCCAGTAGGTTAATATGTTATGAGGCATGTTGTAATTTATATACTAGGACATTTAAAGAAATCTTGAATTACTCGAAAGGTAATGTATTTCCTTTCGAAGCAATAGTGAACTTTGAAAATGAACACTCGGGAATCTGACCCCAGGTGCAACTGAACCCCCGTTTAACAGAACACTGATGCAACTCAGCCCTTGCGCAACTGACCCTCCCTGTAACTGAACCCCGTGAAATTCAATTCCATTCGACTGAATACTCATGCAATTCAGCCCTGATTTAACTGAACCCCCGTGCAACTCAATCCCCGCTTTACTGGACCCCCTTTTAACTAAATCCCTATGCAACTCAACATCTGTGCAATTCAACCCTGTTCAGCTCAACCCTTATTCGACTCAACTTCCGTTTCATTCAACCCTCGTGCAACAAAACTTCCGTGCAGTTCAATCTTCATCCAATTCAACCCAACCAAATCAACCGCATTCAGCTCAACCTTCCTTAAATCAAAAATATAACTCGAAAATGTTATTCAGTCATTTTTATCGAAGGTAACAATAGCTGACTATAATAAAATTGTGTTTATTTATTGGTTTGTTATTTTGTGTTCTTTTTATGCCGTTTCGATGTAAAAATGTCTCTCCCCCCTACCCCTAAAAATAATAATTTATCTTTCTTCCCTATATATTTGAAAATTAGCGAAACTTTTTATGCCCAGGGGCCGAACACACTTGAAGGTCATGGTTGCAGCAATAGGTCAGTTAAGTGAAATTCAGCTTCACGAAGGCTCAGATACACGGGGGTTCAGGTGCACGGGGGTTGAGTTACACAGAGGCTCGGTTGCACGAGGATTCAGTTAGATGGGGTTGAGTTGCACAGGGGTTCAGTTGTACGAGGGTTTAGTTTTATGGGGGTTCAGTTGCAGGAGGTTTCAGTTACATGGATTCAGTTGCACGAGGGCTCAGTTACACGCACACCACAGTGAACGTAATCTGCTTGATTTCGTTTCGTTTTGTTTTTCCGACAGTAGATTTTGAGCTTTGGTCAGCCTAATTTAACCGAGTCTCGAATATTGGCTCAAGAGCGTCCCTAGGTTTTGTCAATATACGCTTTTTTCTTCTAGCTCAAGAGAGATTAGCTGGTCAATTGAGTGTCGAACCAGATATTGACCCGGATGATGAGTCAACGACATCTGAAGATCAATCCATAACGGTGAGAATTTCCACTTGTATAAATCTATCAGGCATTTTACTTTTCGAGTCCTTTAATTGTGGATCTTTATAATTGTAGGATGTATATTTTTTTTTAAGTACACGGCTCTAACATTTTCTTTTATATGCTCAATTTTTCTCCCTTTTTTTATAATGAAGCTAAAGAGAAAGACAACGAAAAGACTATAAGAAAATTAATATATATTAAGTGCTTAATATTGTGTGTACATCCTTAATTTAAGATAGATAGTATTGAAGAAGAAAAATTGAAGTTGACGAAAACGTTTTAGCAATAGTAATTTGTAGTGGCTTATAGATTTTGGTAACTCAGTTCGATAAAGCTATACGGTTTTTAAGAGAAGATAATCTTCAAAGATAAAGATTCTTAAAGATAAACAGTTCGTTTAACATTATGAACTTTAAAAAAAAATATGGTGAGGCACTTAATTGGACGGCAACTACCTCTTCTAGCCGCCCTATTGTAATATTAAAACTCTGACTCTGCTACCAAAAATATTCTTTATCTCTAACACCTGTTACTAAATAAAATGAATAAAAAATGCGCTGCTTGACAGTGTTTGTGCCATAGAAGCATGTGGCATAGTTAGACGAGCAACTGGTCCTCTAATCAAAATCCAAAAAAGTCTGCTTTTGTGTATTCAATACATTTTCTGTTTTGTTTAATACTTTGAGTTTTGAAGATAACTTATTCCCCCTGATAGTTTGGCCATTTCCACGCAAAGACCTCTAGAATGTTTGGTCCTTCATTGTCGGATTTATTTGTCTTTTGTTTTGTTAGTTATCATTAAAGAGGGACAGCGCTAGACTTTTTCTTCTAAGCTGTTTAATATAATAAACTATCGTTACTGGTTTATTTAATGGGTGTTAAATTTCGTTTCCAATTTATTTTCTTGGTGAATGCTAATAGGTCACTCGCACAGCATCTATAAGGTACATAAAGACATCTATAAGGTACATACAATGCAAACTTTTCTGTAAACTCACATGAAGTACTTTGTGGCACTCAGAAAAAGATAAGAAAAAATTGTCCATGCAGTCGATAAAGTCAATTAATAACAGAAGGGTTTTGAGGTTAAATCTTCAAATGAGAAAGTGGGGAATTTTGAAGATGGGTGACTACTATTTTTTTGGCAAAAATAATTAATTTGAATATCCATAGTCTTCTGAAATAAGATGATATTATTCTCTTTAATTATTTTTTCGGCTTGTTCGAGATATTCGAATTGTTTTGAATACAAATATCCATTAGTACAATAGACCTTGCAGGATGTACTTTACGAATTTTCTCTCTGTTGTATAGAGCTTATTGAATAAGTGCATTATTGTGCTCTATTGAACGCTGTTCTGGTAGATAAATACATCACTAATTTTCTACCCTGAAAAGGATAGATTTGCAGCTTATTGTGCTTTGAAGCCTAATAAGGAAAATAATAATTACAATAGGTAGAAATAAGCACTTTGGGATGCAACTGTTCATTTCTCATTTCTTTACTGCCCCGCCCCCTCCCCCCCCCAAAAAAAATCATGTTTACTGCTTATTGTAGTAAATTTGTCACTCTGAATTGCCGCAATTGTCAGTGCACTATAAGCTGTTCTAAATGTTTTTTTTCCATTTATAATTTTATCATACTTTGTGACGGGGTTAGTTTTTGTAAGCCTTTCTCAAGGCCCATTCATGATGAAATTTATTAATATTAAAGTTGATTATGCTTCCAAACATAGTATTGACTGATGTTAGCTGTCAATTTTTAGTGTATTGAATGTCGAAACCAGCAATCTCGTATTTTCTGTTATAATTCTGGAAAAGATAGCCAATCGTAATTTTCCTGGAGGATAATCTGACTTGCTAACGTTAAAATAAGCGCAAATTATTTGAACTTGAGCTTCAGTAGATTTAAAAATTAGCTTTAGTAGAATTTCCACAGCTTTTTCAACATTGCACGTCTTGTTTGGGGTTATGACTTTGTGACTAAGTGTTTGAATTTCCACTTTTTTCTTTTATAGAGTTAATCCTCGTTGAATATTAATTTCAAAAATCAATTGTAGATGATGTAATCATATACATTCTGCTATTTCGAACCCTCAAACTTTAGAACTCGGCGTAAAAAAAAATAAAAATATGTAAAAACTCAGGTGCAAAATACGCTGAATTAAAAAAACAAAAACGGCATTTTTAGTTTAGAATTACTTGGAAATATCCTTAAGACGGTTTAATTGGAAAATAGTACGAGTGATAGAATAGAGTGTATTAAACATTATGGAGGCCTTTCTCTGGCTTATACCTCGTTTCCAGTTATTTCAAACTTACAGAAATAGCTGTTTAAAGATCTGGACTTGAAACTTTGACCTTTTGGCCCATTGACATAGGTGTCTGATTTATAATATTGAGGAAAAAAGAATTTTAATCCAAAGCTCCTGGGAACTTGAGTAAGATTTATAGAGAAAAAGAAATTCTAAAGGCTCTTATTTTACCTTAGGTTTTTGCCTGAGCAAAAATTTAAGGCTAATTATGTAAAGCTAAAAAAAATGTATTGGCTATGAATAATTTTTGTGCTATGCATTAAAGTACTTAATTTTGACAGAATATGTACATATAAACTAATAGTAGAGATACTCTTCAGTAACATTCAAGTTTTGGAATGCTTTCACATACGAAACTTATACATTCAGTTATTTTTCGCTGCGCCTATCGGAATTTTATCAAGACATTTCAGCCCAGTTGACAAAAAAAATGTTACATAAATTTAAGTGTATCTTTTTAGTTAGACTAGACCTTACGATTTATTTGAGCAAAACGTTCCGGGTTCAAGCCCACAAATTTTTATCTACGAATAAAAAAACGTTGAACGTAAAAGTTTGTGCGTGTAAAAATTTTACTTAAGCGTAATGCTAATATGAAAGTGCTTAAATTATGCTGTATATGCTGTATTTATAGTTTACAAAGTACAATACTATTTTAAATATTCTTAAGTATTTGTAAGTATTTTAATTTAAACTTTAATTTAAAAAGTATGCTTTAAATTTTTAAAGCTTGTTCTTTTATTTTTCTCATTTTACTCAATTTTGTTGTACTGTTTTCCGCACTTCAGTTTTTAAAAATAAGTCAAGGCGCAAAAAAAAATCTAATCTCTATCACTTTCTATGTTCTTTAGTTCAAAACATCTACATTTCCCGATTGAATACCTTCATATTGACCTTCTTGTTTTCTTTTTATAATTTGAATGGTTTTGGTAGATGGTAAGCATGCTTCCTCAGATTATTTGACCTTTTTTCCTTCCCCTTGGTGGCTGATTTGTTCTTAGCCTGCTTTCTTTTTTTCAACCTATAGGCATCGGTTATGGTGCAACCTACTTCAGCCCCTTCTTGTAATTCTGGTCGCAATGGAGCTCACGGGAAGGTAATGTTTAGTTATTTGTCCTTTAGTTTTACAAATTGTATACCTTTGCTTTCTTCCCTTTTTGCTGTGTAAATATTCACTTGATGTTTATTATTTTAAAGAGACTGAAGTATGGATGCTTCTTCTGTTTCTTATTCCTAATTTCGTTTAAAGAAGAGCTGCACTTTAACAATAATGAAGTGTTAAAATTTAGAAGTGTTTTGACGCTTGAAATAAGCAGAAACTGTCTACTAACAAAAAGAGACCCGTAAATTCAAAATAGTGAAGCTATTGCTTCAAATAAATTCAAATCATTTATTGTTGTCGTTTATCTTCTCTCGGATAATTAGTTTGCCATGATCACCTTTTTGTGTCGATATTAGATTTTTAGATTTTTTTTTCAAGTCTGAGATGTGCTTTTGGGACTGCTGGAAGTACTGAGAGCCTACCAAAAAGTTTTTTTCACCTTATCAATTCAAAATTTTCTATAGAACGTCGTTCAAATAGTAGCCAAATAAAGAAAAAAGTTTGAGGGGTCAAGGTTTGAAACCAATCATTGTCCCAAATTTTTCCTCCAAGAAGAATGTAAGGTAAACTTATATAAATAAATACAGCATACACATGCCATTATGGATCTTATTAATTTCCATTTTTTTTCTAAACTACCCAAACTGTTTTTCCCGCGACCTGTCATTCGGCTGAATAATTTTTTTTTGTCAATTGACGACCCTACCTCAAATAATTTTTTTTTATAATATCAAGAAACAGTTTCAAGGACTTCCCAGAGAAAGATGGTATATCAACTATGATATTACCTGAACCCTAAAGATTAAAATGCATTTATAACTATTCTGGGTTCATTTGTTCTGAGTAAACGGCTAAAATTTAACGTGGTCTTATACAGGCCAGGATTGACGCATAGGCCCGGGCCTAGGGGTGCAAAACGCCGAGGGGCAAAAAAACACTGAGTGATTTTTTTCTTAACAAGAACTGGACTTATATTGAATTATATTATATATGGAATTATATTATAAAGTGCACCTTGCTGCTGCGTTGCCTATTTACAATAAGTGATTTTCAAACAACACAGGAATTCCGTAGCCGCTTATAAACTGTCAGATATATCCCAAAAACGGCAGCTGAGAGCTCGGTATCACCTCTCTCTTGCATTACTTTTGGCTCATCACTCATCAGTTGCCTTCTGTTCAGGGCTTCCATTGTCCTGCATTTTCTGGGATTTTGTCATAAATCTCTTTGTCTCCCCGAAAAAAATTGCTTGGGCCTAGGGGGGGCAAAGATTTAAATTCGGTCCTGGTCTTATATTCGTTTCTAGTTCTATCCCTTCCTCATTTGCATGTTCGGTTCTGATTTATTTGGATGCAAATGTGCTATTAACATAAAAAAGACCCGTGCATTTATACGCCTATGTCTTTTTTAACTTACGCTATCTAGGTGTGGTTGTAAGAGAGCATAAGGGCAATAAATGGCAACTGAAATTATTTCTAATTAAGTTTTATTTCATTCTTAAAGATTTTATATTCCTTTTTGGGGTTCGTATAGTCGTCATGCACAAATTAAGCGTCGGTAGATTCTTCTTTAGCATAATTGAGATGAATCAGTATTAAAAAATAAGAACCTCGATAAAAGACATAAGTAAGCGCTAGGTAAGGCTAAAAATGAACAATTTTCAGCGAAACAGTAATTACGTTTTGCAAAAGATCCGTTAAAATCTTAGAGTTATTCAATCAGTCAATAATTTTATTGACCCATATAAAATGACTCGAAACTGCCCATATGGAGTAAAGGAAAAAAGAGAAGAGAAAAAAAAGAAAGAATCAGACTATGATAAACAATACTAAATAAACGCACTATAATATGGGTTGCTACGGTCTAGAGACGAAACAAATTCGGCACGTCGTTGGTCCACAGCTACAAATGGATCAGTAACACCATATAGTTGCGGAACTTTGCGGTTACGAGCCCAAAGAGGAAGACCTAGAAGATACTTTGCATACTTGTAATATAGCTATACTTGTAATATTGTAGTATTGTAATATCGCATACTTGTAATACGGATTGTCCGCAAATCAGTCATGGTAAATAGCTTCCAAAAAGGAGCTAGGGCTATGACATGAGGGATTGTGTAAGCGTTATAGAGTCTAGCCAAAACATTCTTACTTTAACGTGTTTCACCATTAACTAGTAGTCGATTAATAGTAAAATGTTGTTTTTAAAACCAATTTATAGGAATTTGAAAATTAGCCTGAAACCCCCTCAGAGATGGAGTCCGATCAAAACAAAATGTATACCATTGCTGTAAGTCATATACAAGCAACTTACAGCTCTCTGGCTTGAACAACAAGGAGAACCTTTTTTTTTTGCATGGGTAGCACTAACGTGTCCCCTTTTTTTCCCTTTTTTCCTTCTTCACTGCTAGCGGGGCACTGAAACATCATAGGGAGGTGTTTAAGGGTTCATTTAAAAGGAACGTGCTACATCGAGTGCCTTTTATAATTAATTAAACTTAATATTTACAATTAAAAACTATTTTGACCAAAATCTGCTTCTTCATATACAAAATGTTGAATGATCTCATCATCGTAGGTTACAACCATAAACGACGCTATAGTAAGACTATATGAGGATGTCAGAACCGAAAATCGACATAGAAAAATATTACTGAGGGTTTATGGTTTGCTTTGAAACGATTAATATTTTAAATATGTCCTTTTTGAATATAATTTAAAAAATTTAATCATGTTGCTTAAATAAGGAAACTTTAATTAAAATTTACAGATCGATCTTAAATAGGGCGCTACGAGTAATCGAGTTTTTTATATGTTTTTAGTTTCCTTTTTTCAAACGAGACTTAGTTTAGTCTGCTATAAAAAAAAATAATGGCAATTAATTTTTATTTCAGACAGATGAAGAGGAGGACATTTCAGAAAAAGATTCATTAGAACAGCCAGGACATGTATCACAACCATCAGAACAATGGAGTGATGTTAACCTAGATGACGACTCCGGTCTCTCGGGTGCTCCTGATGGGCGAGGTAAGAATTTCTACTGTTCTAAAAATGGAAGGAAAATTTCTCGTTTGACTTTGTTTGAAGTTGAAGTATTCCTCTGAATTGCAGTGAAAAACTAATAAGGGATGTTTATACTGCGCTCGCAAGCGTAGGTTGCGTCTTAGAATTTTACAAATCCATTTAGTTTGCTCATTTAAGACACCATTTACTTTGGTGACTCTTTCAGGCTTTTTTTTATTATTATAATTGACATAGGTCATGGTATTGAATAATAACATAGTTAAAGAGAAAAATCTGTTTATTTTTTTTATTTTCACTGAAAAATAATTTCCCAATATTTTCCCATGCAAGTTTTTTCAGTTTTGTATATTTTTTTATTATTAAATTTTTATTGCTCACAGTTTTTTTTTTTTTTTACTTTTTTTTATTTTTTTTTTTACAGCTTATGGTATGAAATGTTCAGTAAAGAGGGATACTCGTCAGAAGCAATTGAAATTTTTGAAAATGCAGTTGGAAATAGTATAAGCGTAAAAATAATTTACATTTTAGGTGGTTCTAAATGTGCAAGGCTCAATAAGTTTGAAGGGCCTAACAAAAGTTGTAAATGAATAAAAATTTCCAAAGTGGGAAAAATATGACCAAAAATTGGTATTGGCTTAACGAAAATCCCATTGTAGAATATAACATTCTAATAATGGTCAAAGTCCTCAAACTACAAAAATTCGAATTTGTATTTTTGGGAGGAAATTTGTCCCTGGTTAATGTTTTCTTTTTTTATGGGTGATTTTATCGAGCTAATAGCTTTCGAATATGAGCATTGAAAAAAAAACAAATTTGGATACTATTGGGTGTAACTTCTTGTATATCCAGTCGGTTTTGACCTAGTCAAAACGGTGTTTTATCCTCCCAGTTTTAGGACCAAACTTAGGCTTGCTAATAGCCATAAACCTGTTAAATTTCTTGGAATTAGCTGAATTTCTTCTAGTTCCGTCGAGCTCACAGACGTCCCCGCCGAGTACTGATAGGATGAAACAGACTATTCTTAAGCCTGGGCCACATAGAGAGCAGCAACATTGTCCAGATATGATTTTACGACCTTTTCCTGCACCACTACCAGCTGGGGGTAAGTCAGCCCCCTTTATCCATTTTCCTTTTTTTTGCTTCATTTGGAGCTCAGGCTGTTGATTATTGCTCGTATAAGTTACCCATCATAAGAAAAAGCGTATTTGACTAATTATTGATGAATGATGATCTTCAGCTAGAAGTGATTTTGAGAGTAATTGAACCTTCCCATTTTCCCAATTCATGGCTGAGTAAGCACTAGGATAACTAATTGAAATAAAATATAAAAACAACAATAACAAACTGAGATTTTTAAAATTTGTGTTGCGGCCATCTTTAAGGAAAAATAGGTATAAAATTTCCCTAGAATTTTTCACAAAATCGGCACCAATAATGAAGAATTAGTTGGCAATTGTAACCAGGCACGTAGCAGGAGAATGGTTGACTGAAGACTGGTTTACAATCGAAATCCCATTATTTTGCTCATTTTTTCCTGTGATTTTAATATAAAATGCCAATTTTTGCTATTTTAGTGAGGTTGATCTCATCCTTCCCTCTAATTGGTATGCCCCCTCCTACAACACTTTAAAAGGCCTTTGTGTACATGCCTGGATTGATTAGCGATGTTTTTTTAATACATATTCACGGATCAAAAACAGCTAAATAAAGAGAAAGGTTGATCTGTTTATACATTTTTCTTCTTTTTTTTTCTCTTAATATCTTATAACAGGTTTCTTTTATGAAAATGGTGTCAGCTTTTGCCCTTGAAGTTTATCTAGTACGTTTGCCAATATTCGAAACGCATTCCCTCCGGAAAACGGATTTTGATTTAGATATAGCATCCATGGTAAAGGTTCCCTCTTTACTGTTAGTTTAACCCTGTAAAATCCCTAGATGTCTCTTTCTTGATATCCTTTTTGAAACAAAGTATTTGCTATTCTTCGGTTTAACCTTATTTTAGACGATTAAATAACGGTATATTATCTTTCATTCATAATTAATTCATAATTCATAATTAACGGTAACATTGATCTATATTTCTTTTCATGCAAGTCGAATGATAATTGCAATACTTTCTTTTCATGTTATCATGAATTGCAATCACCAATAATTCTGGGACTCTAAAATCAAACACCATTCGTGCTTCAGTTCCCCAGGATTCCAGATAAAAAAAAAAAAAAAAAAAAAAAAATTCTGTGTGAACCCCTAATTCCTTTTCTATTGAAAAAAAAATTATTACGTTGTTGAAAGAAAAGAGTATGTGTGATGTCCCCAACTAAAATGCATAGCTAGGCGTATTTTCTTTATGAAAGACAGGGGTAAAGGGCCATAACAGGACCGAAAGGTTTTGTTATGTATCGTTCAGAAACTACCCAACGTGATATTCTGCCATATGTATCAAAATGAAGTGACACTAGTCAGTTGCAGACTATATATTTATATGTTTCTATTTTTTTCATTTAAATTTCAAGCAAAACTGTTCTTGTACAAGATTGAAAAGCTTGAATTTCCTTTGGTAAAATTAGTAAACGTGTTAGACAACCTTTCTGTCTCTGTGTGGTAACATTTATAAGTGTGTTTGTTGGACTGTTTCAGGTGATATAGCCTTGCTTTTTGTAATTCTTATATGATATGATATATTTATTTAACTTTAACAGCAATATACAACATCATTCAAATTTACTGTAATAAGAAAGAAAAAAGAGAAAAAATATAAAATAATAATAATAATACTACGGGGGCAGCTGCTCCATACCATGTCCATACTCTGGGTTCGCACTCACCAACCAACAAACAATTACAACTTAATTTAAATCGTTTCAAATAGTTCAGTTCAGATCGAAGGTACTTAATCCGAGCCTTTATTTTCCTTTTTTTAGCCTCTAACTCAGAGCGTCAAGCATTACTTACGCAGCAGCTGGAGCGTGCTTTAGGACTAGCAGCTCCTCTTTTGAGAGAAATAATGGTAGATTTTGCACCATTCTTGTCCAAAACACTCCTTGGCTCCCATGGCCAAGATCTGCTCAACGAAGGGAAGGGTATGCAAACCTTCAAGCAAAGTACATCAGTTGTGGAGCTAGTCATGCTACTTTGCTCCCAAGAATGGCAGAACTCCCTTCAAAAGCATGCTGGCTTGGCTTTTATTGAATTGATTAATGAAGGAAGGTGAGTGCCATATAAGCTATTGATTGTTAAATCTTAGATTTGTAATAACTTTACCAAGATAAGACTTATGTTTTGTCACTCAACATTATCACCAGGTAGCACCATGGGAAGTAATCTGTTTCGTAAATATCACATGCTGGCTCACTTAGATATCAACTTTATTTTTTAGAAGCAAAAAAAAATTATCTCTCTCCGCAAAAGGTTAAAAAGCACAAAGAAAACACTATTTAATAGCATTATTATTGTTCCTTATGAGGAATACAAACGCCTCTGTTTCTAAATTCCTCTTCTTTTTAAATATAAATGTGATAATATTTTTTTCTAAAAATGTGTTATTTTTACTTTTAATCCAAAACTTGTAGCTTTATAACTCTGTAACTTTGATTAACTAGAAATATAACTTGACGAATAAAACAGAGAAAAAGCTCCTCAGCGATATTGCTTTCCTAAAAGTTTTTGCCTAAAAAGGAAAAAAAAAACTAATGTTAGCCGTTAAAATAAGTAGGATCTATATATGACTGCATGAAATGAGATCCAACAACTGAATTAGATGTAATTGAGATTATTCAGACTATAAGAATGCTACTGAAGCAAAGTAAATTCATCTTGCGCAAAAAAATTGCATTTAGCCAACACAATTCTTTTCAATGGTGAAATGCTGTCCTGTAAATGGCAGCAAATAACAATGCAAACAGCTGTTCAATTACAAAATGCACATGAAATTGAAAAAAAGAACACTATTAAATAGGGTAGATTTGGTGATTTGGTTGATATGGCTTCTCTCATGTGTCATCACTATGCGTCAAATAAAATTTTGCTGAATGTGCATTAAGTCGGGCATGTTCTAATTTGTTCACTTAAATTTATTTTATGTATATATTATAATATTTTATAATTTTATAAGATATGTATACCATCCGGATCCACCCAATGTGATTGACTACATTAGCGTTTTGTAATTAAAAAAAAAAAACTTCTTCTAGGTTTTTTTTTCCAACCGTACTTTTCATTTACTGTTATTTCTTTTATTTAGGCTCCTCTCTCATGCCATGAAAGACCATATTGTCCGGGTTGCTAACGAAGCAGAATTTATATTAAACCGAATGCGAGCTGATGATGTTGTCAAACATTCCGACTTTGAAGCTCTATGCACTACAACTTTAGCAGAGCGTCGAGAAGAGGAAGGAGTTTGCGATCAGATTATTGTTGCTGCTCGAAGGCGTGATGCCGCTTTGGCTAATCGACTTGTAGATCGTGTGTCATGCTTGGCAATGAGCCGCTATGGTGCTTGGGGGAATCCTAAGGAGTCTGACCACAGGTGGGTTTCCAAGAATAAATAAAATTATGCTGGCTATAATCCTTGAATGCATTCGAGGGAATGCTGTTCTGTTTCTTGTCCTTGATTTACTTCTTTTTTTCATTTCAGGTTAGTTAAATATTTTAGCTGTGTATTTTCTTTATCTTGTAAAGAAACTCTTAGAATTTTAGTTTTCTATTTTGGCTTCCCTTGATCCTATGGTGTGTCTTTTAGCCTGTCTAACAAGTTAAACACAAAGTTGTCTAACAAAGTTAAAAACAAAAATATTTCGTCCAGTTGAAAGTAAAGAGTGACTTAAAACTCGAGCAAACATAGCTATTCTAAAAATGCTGGCCTACCGCTCTATTTATCATCCCCCCCTACACTTTGTATGCTTAAGCTAGGTTAATGTTATTTTTAGCATTTTATAATACAATAAATATAGAATTTAATAGAAGAATCCGTGATTGGAGGAGATCCTTTTAATAAAGTTTTTAGTAGCTTCCCTAATTAAGCCAAAATTTAAAGATGATTCATCTTTACGAAATTTGAGGCCACCGGCTTTGTGATGAAGTTAGCTTCGGCCGACTCAGCCATACAATTAACTGTCACATAATTTGAAAATAGTAAAGGGAAATTACGAAAAGATAATCACCACTTGTTAAAAAAAGCGGAAAGGAAAGGTGCGAGAAGAAAAAATAGAATTTGGGAAAAGAGGAGAGGGGAGAGTACATTTATCTAAAAAATTATTGGATCTTTTTTTTTCCAATTTAGATCAGTTGACTTGTGTTTTAATTTTCACAATTTACAAAATATCTTGGAAAAATATTTAATTTCTTTTTCTTAATTTTAGCATTGAGCACTGGAAATTAGATGCTTGGGAAGATGATTGTAGGAGAAGAAAACGTTTTGTGCGGAATCCATTGGGAACCACTCACCCTGAGGCCATACTTATCCCTGAAATACGTGCCAATAGCCCACCTGAAGACGAAGAAAATGTAATAGTTGTTGTTTTTCTATATATGAAAGCCTCAGGGCTTGTTCTTTTACTTGGAAGCTTTTCTCATATTCTCTGTCTTGTTTCCTTTTATAAGTTTAACAAATTAATTAGTTTCTGTTTATGAAGTTTAAAAGCCGAAACTTTTGTTAATCGGTAGTACACTTCAGGCTCGAGATTGACACTGATCTGTATTATAGAAATAACTAGGGTATCATTTTCAAGAATTTAGTCATGCAGAGGTCGAGGTGACAATGTGCATTTTTTCCATTTCCCCACATTCTATTGTCGGAGTTGTTAAATACCTCCTAATTATATGCAATTTAATAGAAATATGAATTCTCGATGTAAGATACAAAAGTGTTTTGATCATTGTCAAATAGACAATTTCATACATAAACTTATATAATTAATACACAAAGAAAAGACGCTTGAATAATAGAAGGTAGCTAGTTTATCAGAGTGGATTCATAATTGTGAAGTTGCTGAGGTCATTCTTTGATTAGCAGAAGATATAATTTTTGTATTAAGAAAAACATATTTATGGTATATTTGGTAGTGAAGTTTTCTTTCAATGGAACCACTTTTGCGTAGAGGGTGGGTGATAAGGAGACCCTTTTACGAGGGATTTCTGAAGCGAAGGGATCATTTGATTTTTATTTTGAGGAGGGGACGGAGGGGGATGACGCAACAAAATTATGTCTTTGTATCCATTCTTGCGCAAATTTATCATTTTCATCATATATTCTGTGGATTTTTATTTTGAGGGAAATGGCCTTTCTCTAAATCAATCCTTTTTCTGAAGGGTAAAGTGTTTAATTGAATTTAGAGTACTCGTCCAAGATTATTTGTCGAAATTCTGGAGGTATTCAGTTTCGGTTCTTGTAAATGGTTAGTGCAAGACATTGTCCATTTACCTTGACTGAAGTATCTAGCGGAGAGATACCCTTTGGTGTAAAATCTATTTAAGAAGATGCAGATGTATGTGTCCTTTTCTTTGGCTTACTGTTATATATCATACGCTGTTCTATTTATGCTAAATAAACTGTCGTTATAGATGCGGGGAGAGCTTCCAACTCCATTACCCACAACGAAACTGCCTCAAGGAGCGACAGAAAGTCATGATGACCCTGAGCTTTTGATTGAAGACCGTGATTTCGATACAGATCTTGTTGGTCCAGTTAATCTAAGCTGTAAGGCAAAAATAATAGCGCCAGGCATTGTTGTACCAGGAACTCTTTCCGTAACTTCAAATGAATTGTATTTCGAGGCTGATGAAGATGATCCCGACTTCAAGAAGAATGATCCAAGGGTAACATATTTTCATGCCTATTCAAGTTGGTTTATCTTGTCAAAGGTGGCCATTGTTCGAAATCACAGTTGCCAAAACTTTATAATGAGCCAAAGAAAACACAATGTTATAATATAAAACTTTATAACGACATAAGACGACGGTCTCTAGTTTAAACTGTTTTTAACAAGTAAACATCGTCAAAATTATATTCTGCGTAAAAAAAGGCAATTGGCAATAGACAAAAATTATTATACAGAATTTTAATTAGAAAAATTAAAAGCAAATGTGAATATCTAAAAGAAAACCCCAATGAAAATAATAAATGAACGTCAGTTGGCCATATTTTACAATTTTGAAAGAAGTCGATAAAGAAATGTTTCTTCCTAATAAAAAGAAATCAAGAAAGTCAGTTTTTCTATGATAAATGTTAAAAACGTATGAAAACTCGATGAAACCATAGATGAAATGAAAATTTGCTAAATGATTCGCAAACTGTCCCATTAACAAGCTAACGAATTTTATGTGCTGCTCATGCAAAAGGGTATTAAAAAAATTAGATTCTTACTGCATCAACTAGTCTTTGTAGATGTAGGATTTTTTTTTTTTTTTTTTTTCATTCTAATAATGTAAAATATTGCATCTCAAGTCTAAAAAAAGGCCTCTGGGCTTTAGTTGGTTCTAAGAAAATTGCATCCGAAAAGTTGTATTCATGGAAGATTACCAGGATTGATATGGACTGACACCCTCCCCAACCGGTTTTTATAGGTGTACTATATCTTTTTCAAGTTGGTATTACTCATGGAATTATCCCAGACATCAGTTTAAACTCAAATATGCCCTTTAACTCATCCAGACATTGTTATACCCAAATACGTTTTATTACTATATTTTGCAAAAAGATGAACATGCTATGCTTCACTGTATTAGCAACACTGTGAGTGTAAGGGGAAATGATAAGTGTACGCGGCCCTTAATGATCCTGTGTAAAACCGTTTTGTTTTGGGTGGTTTTCCTTGTTAGATAAAAAAATATATGTTTTCTTGAATTCCATTGAACCTTCTCATTGCTAAGTGTCTACATTCATTTTAAAAAAAAGTCGCAGTCCCACTGAGTGTAATGGCGGATAACAAAGACATATAGGAACACCTGGTTACCTACCACTTAGTAACTTAAGCCTGACTTTTGTCATCACTTATATTGGAAGTAGTTAATAGGTATTATATTTTGAGCTAAAGTAACATAACCTTAGTTTGTACATGGAGCAATTTTGGAAATAATAACGTAGATTGTGTTACGTTTTGCATTTTGGGGCGAAATAAAAAACACTGTTCAATCAAAGAGTGAGTGTGGCCTAGAAGCTAGGTCATATTGGAAGTAATATTGCATTTCTTTGTCTTAATTTTCGAAAGATTCACTGAGAAATCAGTTAAGAGTTAATATGCCATTGCTCACCTTGAATTTGCATCTCCTAAGGGATATTCCTCAAGGACATATTTCATTGTTTATAGCGAAAATCAATATTTTGACTTCCCAATTGTGAAAGGACTGTATCTGTACTTGATCATGTTTGCTATCTGCATCTTCGTGAGGTGGATAGCATAGCAACCATGATCGGCTCAATCTGTTTTGGTTCTTCTTTAGCAATGTGACGAAATCAGAGATGTCATTCTTATTCTAAAGTGGTTCTGACAAAAGAAGTATATCATTTAAAGGTATGGTACTTTCTGGAACTAATTTTGGAAATAGGCCTTAGAATAGAAAATAACCGACTTATTTTCTTAGTGATGCTACAAATGTGATTATGCCGTTTAAGGCTATCACAAATAGTGACACCAAGAAGAAGTTCCACGGAGGGTACCGAAACGCCAGTAAGAACATCAACAACAAAAGAAGGTTCAGAATTTAGAAAATTATTCGTTAAAATTCTTAATTTTTGCTGATTAATAGACATGTTATTCTTATATCTTTTGCTATTTTTTCTTCTATATATACATTGGCTCATTTTAATATCTACAATACCTTTCTTCGGTATTGAGAAACTATCAGCGAATTTAAAATGGTGTGAATAAGTGTTTGGTGCTCGTGTTTAATTCGAAAAAAATAATGGAATTTAATATCATAATAAGACGAATCTGATTCTCTGATTTGCTTGTCCGCTTCAGGGTCACATAGAAAAAAAAAAAAACTGTGGTCATTCTGGCAATTATCATTAATTGCATCATTGGGCAATTTTAATTTATGCTACTCTCTCACAGGACTGTCTCTTACACGGCTATTGCTGCTGTGTAGAAAAGATTGCCATATGTATTGCCGAGTTGTCTGATAAAGTTAAATTTTGTCAACTTAATAAATTGCCGTGACAAGCGAACGCTGCTTCACTGTGAACCTAAAGTTAAGTGTTTTTGTAATTTATTCGCCTTCTCTTCTTTAGCCTAGCAAGGCGGTTTGATCTTTTTCTGGAGAAATATTTTTAAATGAGTATTTAGAACAGATTTATTGCTTAGAGCATTTCATTTCTGTTATTCGACTTTAAATTCAATGTTCTTTGCAGAAATGATTTAAGCCCCTTCATAACAGCTAATCTCTGGATATAAAAGAGCAGAGGTATCTATAATTTATTTTTTTTATTTTATCAATTCTATTTTAGAGCCTCGATTACTGTGAGCATCTCCATGGGAAATGGTACTTCTCTGAGATGAGAGCTATTTTTAGTCGACGTTATCTACTTCAGAACTCTGCCATCGAGATTTTCCTAGCAAGTAGAACGAGCATCATGTTTGCTTTGCCTGATCAGGGCATGGTTAAGCGAGTCATCAAAGCTTTACCAAGAGTTGGTGTTGGCGTCAAATATGGAATACCACAAACAAGGTTTTCTTCGGTTATTTAATCGAACATATTAAGACTTTCAACATATTAAGAATATGTTGTACTTATGTCTCCAATGCATAAATTTTCTTTTTGATAAGCTAAAAAGAAAAATAAATTGTAATTTATTGACACAATTATGTGGGCTGGAATCTTTTGTGATATTTTATCAGTTATTCTTCTCTTGACTGGACTTGACATGGTCCTACCCAAATTCAAAACTTTTTTGTCTTTTCCCTCCCCTATCCCCCCTTCTCTCTCTCTCTCTCTCTCTCTCTCTCTCTCTCTCTCTCTCTCTCTCTCTCTCTCTCTCTCTCTCTCTCTCTCTCTCTCTCTCTCTCCCTCTCTCCCTCTCTCTGCATTTAAAATATTCTGAAAATGCCGCTTTTCTTTTTTCTTTTTTTATCATCGAATACTTTCTGCAAAACTTCCCTCTCCCTTGAAACCCTTTTTGGGTCATTTAACTCTTTCATTATATGCAAATGTGTATGCCTTTATACCGAGATTGCTAGCATCCTCCTCCCAGTTTTTATGAGTTCTTTTAGGATTTTTTTTTCATATCTCCTTTATGTTATTTCCTATGTCGATTTAAAGTTGTTTTTCTCAATATTTTGCTATCCTTTTTTTATTTTACCCTTGGAAATTTTAAGCACTTATGTGTCCTTTAAAGGACCCGAACGTAATAATAAAGATCATATCTGAAATCATTACAAAAGGAACTTTTTCAATTCGCTGATGTGAATCTTGTCACTTATTTATTGTCCCCATTTGAATTGTTTTCAATGTAACTCAGTTTTTTTTACGATTGTGTAGGGATTTGGAGTGGATAGGTAGCAAACCTGCTTTCTACTTGAGCATTTGCGTTGTATGCATTTACGCTCATGTTTTATGGACTTTTTACGGGCCAAATCCCCTATTCAAGCAAACTAATCAAATTAAATGCAAATGCCTTATTTAAAAAAAAATAACTTATATTATAACGACGCAAAAAAGTGTAGGGGACCCCTTCCTTCCGTCCTAACTTTGGTTAGAGAGACCCCGCCAGGAAAATGTGAGCTTGTGCGTCTGTAATTGATTTTTTTTTTTTGTGTGTGTTTCTGCTTGTTTTATAGCGGAGTATTTCCTCGAAAAGAATCTTATATTTAACAAAGAGACCAAAAACACGTAACCACGAACTGATTCCCAAGAATTTGAAAATAGGAACTGTCCTGGGAGAATCGTTGTACAATGGTGCATTGAAATAAAATTTTCATTTAAATGAAAAAACAAAAAAATATTAAAATTATAGAAAAATGAAAAAGCATGTTAGATTTCAAGCACTTAAGTCATCAACAGTCTAAAAGCTTCCCGTCATGGGTTGGGAGGGCAGCGAAAAAATTTTAAGGCAGCGAAAAAGTGTGATAGCTCTTAGTCATAAAACGATCTTTGATTGCCTAGTTCGATCAGATGATTTTAACCCAGACCTTTAACGCAGAATTTCGTAAATTGGTGGATTGTCCCAGCAAGTAATTTTCTGGTTTCTAGTTGACTGAGCTACATTTACTAGTTTGAGTTGCTATAAGCTTATGATTAGAGAAGTGCTCAAGCGATTTAGCCTCGTATCAAGCATCATAAGAAATGTCCCTTTGTATTTTTTGTATCTAATGAACGTCTCCCTGTTTCCTTGTTAGAAGAGCATCAATGATGGCTCCACGTCAGCTAATGCGTTCTTCAAATATGGTACAAAAGTGGCAGAGAAGAGAAATTTCCAATTTTGAATATTTGATGTTCCTTAATACAATTGCTGGTAATCACTTTGTTTTTGTATTTTAAGTTTGACATCAATTGCTTCTCTTTTTAAATGATTTGTATGCTTTCAATTATTTTGCTTTCCTTTTTCTTAGTCTCTAAAGCTAAATAAACGAATTTAAGCTGACTTTTCCTTTTTTTTATACGACATCAGCTACTTCCCTTTATAGATAACTAGCTGTTGGGGTGGTGCTTCGCGCCCCCCCCCCCCCCCCGCGCGCGTAAGTCGTTACGCGCCATATTAGTTACACGCCATTGTAGTTGTGTCTCTGTGCCCCACCTGTGAATATAGATAGATGTATATATATATATATATATATATATATATATATATATATATATATATATATATATATATATATATATATATATATATATATATATACTAGCTGTTGGGGTGGCGCTTCGCGCCATCCCAACACCTAGTTGGTGGGGCGCTTCGCGGCCCCCCCCAAGCCCCCCCGCGCGCGTAAGTCGTTACGCGCCATATTAGTTACGCGCCATTGTAGTTGTGTCCCTGTGTCCCACCTGTGAATATAGATAGATTTATATATGTGTTTCAAACTACGTAAAAATTGCGAATATACAACATTATTGGCTTTCCCATTGTCTGTCCATATACAAAGCCGTATGTACTAATAATGACGTCATATGCAAACGCTCTTTTTACAAACAAACAAACATGCATACACACAACTCGTTTTTATATAGATAGATAGATAGATAGATACAATACAAATTAACTACGTAAAACTTGTGAATATACAACAATCTTCGCTGTCCCATTGTCTGTGCGTATAAATAGATTGTCAGGTTTACCGACCCTCAAAGATGCAACATACAATTGTACATTGGTAAAGCAATCTGTACTAAGATCTATACCGCATTTTTCTAGTGATTGCCCTTGAGCTTTGTTGATGGTGGTTGCAAATGCTAATCGAATTGGGAATTGCAACCTTTTAAATTGAAAAAGCAGATCCGTTGGAATCATGGGAATGCGAGGAATAAGAACAGCCTCACCCTCATAAGGCCCTGTCAAGATTGTGGCCTCTATTAGGTTTTCCATTGTTTTTTTTACGGCAAGTCGCGTGCCATTGCAAAGCTTTGGTGGGTTGATATTTCTTAAAAGTATTATTGGTACGCCTATTTTTAGTTGTAGCACGTGTGGTGGAAACCCTGAAGGATCTATGGAATTTAAAAATTCAGATGGATAATTAACCGCTTCATTTGGTTCCAAAATACAAATTAACTGCGTAAAACTTGCGAATATACAACATTCTTCGCTGTCCAATTGTCGCTGCATATAAATAGATTGTCAGGTTTACCGACCCTCGAACATGCAACGTACAATTGTCCATGGGAAAAACAATCAGTATTAAGATCTATACCACATTTTTCTAATGATTGACCTTGAGCTTTGTTAATGGTGATTGCAAATGCTAATCGAATTGGGAATTGCAATCTTTTAAATTGAAAAGGCAGATCCGTTGGAATCATGGGAATGCGAGGAATAAGAACAGCCTCACCCTCAAAAGGCCCTGTCAAGATTGTGGCCTCTATTAGGTTTTCCATTGTTTTTTTTACGGCAAGTCGAATGCCATTGCAAAGCTTTGGTGGGTTTATATTTCTTAAAAGTATTATTGGTACGCCTATTTTTAGTTGTAGCACGTGTGGTGGAAACCCTGAAAGATCTATGGAATTTAAAAATTCAGATGGATAATTAACCGCTTCATTTGGTTCCAAAACTGTGTCGACTGACTTGTAAAGGACTGCCTGGTCTCGAATCTTGGTCAAAACAATATTGTTGATTTCGTGGACGTCTATATTTTTGGGTGCGAGAATCGCTCTTTCACTTAGCCATTTATTATTTTTATAATTTTTTAGAATATTCGGAAATACTTTTTCAATCAATTCATTTTTGGACGTCACTAAATTACAGAAATCAGCAGGTAGTTGTATACGTCCTGAAATTGAGTCTACTGGGAGCTTTCCGTTTCCCATTGCCAGCAATTGATCTGAAAATGTTTGACCAGAGTCATCGTTTTGCAATCGGACACGCATATTTGTAGTTAATTTTAATGTTTTTACGTGTGCCCATAAATTAGAATTTTTCAGGCAAGCATTCATTTCGTCTGCAGGAGTTGATCTAGGTATTATAGGTAATGTTTGCCTGAAATCTCCCGCAAGCAATATTAATGTGCTGCCAAAGGGTTTCGACTTCCCTCGCAAATCTTTCAAGCATTGATCCAGAGCCTCGAGCGATTTTTTGTGTGCCATTGTGCACTCATCCCAAATAATAAGTTTGCATTGCTGCAATACTTTACCCATCCCAGATGATTTGGAAATATTGCACGTGGGAGTTTCTGTAGAATGCAAGTTCAGAGGCAATTTCAAAGCGGAATGAGCAGTTCTGCCACCAGGCAGCAATGTTGCGGCTATTCCGGACGACGCAATTGCCAACGCTATATCATTTTTTGATCGAATTGATGCCAGAATCAGTTTTATCACAAACGTTTTACCAGTACCTCCTGGCGCATCCAAAAAGAAAATTTCTCCAACGTTGTTATCGACACAATGCATTATCGTATCATAAATGTCTTTTTGTTCCGACGTTAACTTGGAAATGTTATTTTGTACATACGACAATAGATCACTCGTACTGTGACTTTGTTCACGATCCAATTCTACACATGTCGAAACAGCAGCGATACGGTTAGGTGAAGGCATTCCCAAATCCTGAAGAGGTTTGTTTGCCAAACGTACGCACAAATCTTCTATAACAACTAAAGTGTAGTTATAAATTTCTGATGTAAAATCAAAAGTCATATCTGACGTCTCTAACTGTTTTCGATGGAGTATATCTTTGGACATTTTTGACTTATATTTTTCCCATAACTGTAGGAGCTGATGGAGAGCAAGTTGTTAAAATGATGCCAAACAATGCACGAATTTGACTTGGGGTTGACGTTTCGCACGCGTCATTGATGCAGTTATTCCAGTGTTGGTCATTCTCCAATAAATTCAGAGCTTGGCATGCACTACGGTAAGTGTCATGTATAGTACCATTTACAGTCCTCAAATACTCAAAGGATGTCGGACCGGGTACATTCACCAAAAGCAGGCGTAGAAAGAAGCATTCATGTTGATTGGGGTGAACGGTGTAGAGTCTTCCTATCGTGGTATCTTTGAAGATGGTAGGTTGGCCGTCGACTGACTTACCCTCTTTTCGACGTTCAAATACTTTATCTTTAGTATTCCACGTGTAATACGAAGGCACTTCAGTATACAGCAGTTTTTTTGCAAAAGAATCATTTTTGCAAAGCGAAAAAAAAGCTGTTAATGTTGTAACCGGTGGATTCAGGACTCTTTATTGCACGTTGGTTTCCGTGAAATAAACACGTTGACCATTCTGTAAATGTACCGCTAAGTGAGCAACAGCTGGACTACGTTCATGTATCGGAAATGAAAGAATTCGCCAAACAGCTTCATTACTGCTTATGTATCTTCCAGCCTGATATTGTACGATTTCATCGAAATCTTTGATTTCGGGCTGCAAGCCAAAAACTGCCATGTCACTGCCTTTGTTGACATATTTACATATGTATTTGATTGCCTTTACGGAGTTAAAGTATTCAACGTTTATGTGTGCATTAAATGTTTTTGATAATAATGGGGAATATGGAACAACCCACTGGTTATCTACTTCGATGGTGGTACCGTTACGCTTCTTTATTATTGCTGTTTTACCGCCATCTTCAGTAGATCTTCTTCTATATTGTGGGTAACCATCATTGCCAGTAATTGTGTTTGATACTAAAAGTCGAGGATATTGCTTTGTGCACCTTCCTTTGGCCATGCATGGTGAATTTTCGTTCAGTGCACCGCAAGGTCCATGTATCATATTTTTTACAATAATATCATGTAACCCCTTATCGACATTTGTATCAGGTATTTCAGCGGAAATCACATCATCAATTTCGTTCGAAGTAATTTTTTTATGTAGCCAGATTAGTATATGTGCGTGTGGCAAACCTCGTTTTTGCCATTCCACTGAGTACATCCAGCATCGCACTGACCCAAACACTTCAAGTTTTACAATGTAGTTTATCAGTGATTTCAACTTTTGCCGGAAGACACGGGCCGTAATGTCATGCCTATGAACCGCCGATTGTCCTTGAAGTAAAAACTGCAGTATCTCGTCCCAAGATTGATTACATGTAAATGTAATAAATAAATCTGGACGACCATAGAGACGAACATACGCAATAGCATCTTGAGCATATTCATGCATATGACGGGGACTGCCAGCATATGACGAAGGTAAAATTGTTAATCTTCCAACGTTTGTGGTATTACCGTCATTTATAACTGCATCTCGCAAAGGAATGTATTGTTCAGAGCGGAGCTTGGTCAGATTCAGGCGGATATATAGCAAACGTTCTGATTCAATTTTAGCATACATACCAACGACGAATTAGTGAAACAATTCACGGCATTTTAAAATATAATTTTCTTCATCCTGCCGAATCATTAGTCAATAGGAATAATAATGCATTGCACTGCATTTCTTATTCATTTCTTTGTTAGTGGCTGGATTCATCAATTTAATATTAAAGTGATAGCCGTCGGCTCCATCCCAAAAAATGATAGGATATTGTAGGGCATCGTAGCATCGATGAGTTTCAGCAATTCTTAACAACTGAGCGTTTCGCTTATGAAGAATAATATCTCGAGGTAAAAACTGATCACCGACCATAACGATTGCCACTTCGTCGATAGTTGGAGCATTGTATCTACGCACATGTTGGCCAGGAGGCGTTTTGTCAGCGGAAATAACAATTTTATGCGTATCAGTAGGCATCAAATCGATGGCTGTTTTGAACAGACGCACTAAATTATTATTTTCGTGGAAAAGATGTTGCAATTGGGAAACGATTGTCCTTTCAACGTTGGGAGAAATTTGTGCATTCACAAATTTCTCCCAACGTTGCATTCAATCAGAATTTCTATCACTGATGAAGTACAATTGTAAAAATTTATGATTCTCGCCTGAGAATGGTAGAAGGGACCCTGCTCTATGATAAATTTGCCCTTTTACTTTGAAAGTAGACATAAATTGAACTGGATTTTCGATTTGGGCTCCAAACGACGTCATTTGGAAACATGAGTTGTATTTTCTGATTTTTGACAAAAAACGCTTAGATTCTGACGTAGTTCCAGTAAGGAAAGTCTTCAATGGCTCTGGTGGTGCAGCCAATAGAGGAAGTTTAACTTTTCCTGAGGCGCAACACATTCCCATTGTTTCACCATTGAATTTCAAGGCCTTGCAATAGGGACAAATTTTAGACATTGTCCCGATTTGAACACATCTACTCAAGCTATAATCATCGACTGGGTTGTACCTGAATGCCAGGCGATAACCTTCAGGTTGCTCTGATTCCTCGGCACGCTTTCTTTTCTTACTTTCTCTATCAGCAGCAAGCCTGATTTCTTGCTGTTCTTGTGATTCCTCGGCACGCTTTCTTTTCTTACTTTCTCTATCAGCAGCAAGCCTGATTTCTTGCTGTTCTTGTAATCCTCGGCACGCCTTCTTTTTTCACTTTCTCTTTTAGCAGCAAGTCTGCTTCCGCGTTGCTCTGGTAGTTCCTCGGCACGCTTTCTGTTCTTTCTTTCTCTATCAGCCTCAAGCCTGTTTCCTTGCTGTTCTTTTGATTCCTCGGCACGCTTTCTGTTCTTTCTTTCTCTATCAGCCTCAAGCCTGTTTCCTTGCTGTTCTTTTGATTCCTCGGCACGCCTTCTTTTTTCACTTTCTCTTTTAGCAGCAAGTCTGCTTTCGCGTTGCTCTGGTAGTTCCTCGGCACGCTTTCTTTTCTGACTTTCTCTATCAGCAGCAAGTTTTTTGGCATAGACTCTTTGAGCATCTTCATCGGCTTTTGCCATGGTAAGTTCATCAGTCATTGTAAACTTAAACATTAATAGATTTTCTACGTGAACATATGTCTTAAATATCTTGAATGACGTCACCGTCAAAGCAAAAATTACGACAACTAATTTCATGACGTCAGTCAACACAGAAACATGACGTCACCTGATCCACAGACAGACACACAGACAGACAACTTATTTTTATATATATAGAAATATATATGTTTTTAACTACGTAAAACTTGCGAATATACAATATAACATTACACGAATATAACATTCTTCGATGTCCCATTGTCTGTGCATATAAATAGATTGTCAGGTTCACCGACTCTTGAACATGCAACATAAAACTGTCCATGGGAAAAAACAATCCGTATTCAGATCTATACCTGATTATTCTAATGATTGCCCTTGAGCTTTGTTGATGGTGATTGCTAATCGAACATTCCCTGTGTCCCCGTCGTCATTTATATATCCCCCTGTGCCCCCGGCATCCCCGTTGTAGTTGTGTCCCTGTGTCCCGGTCTTCATTTATATTCCCAGTATCCCGGTCGTCATTTGTGTCCCAGTGTCCCAGTCTGTAATTTCTCTTTGAACGTCCCGGTCGTCATTTATATTGCCTGTGTCCCGGTATCCCGGTCGTCATTTGTGCGCGCGCGCCCCCAAGCCCCCCCCCGCGCGCGTAAGTCGTTACGCGCCATATGAGTTACACGCCATTGTAGTTGTGTTCCTGTGAATATAGATAGATATATATATGTTTTTAACTACGTAAAACTTGCGAATATACAACATTCTTCGATGTCCCATTGTCTGTGCATATAAAAAGATTGTCAGGTTTACCGACTCTTGAACATGCAACATAAAATTGTCCATGGGAAAAACAATCCGTATTCAGATCTATACCTCATTATTCTAATGATTGCCCTTGAGCTTTGTTGACGGTGATTGCTAATCAAACATTCCCTGTGTCCCCGTCGTCATTTATATATCCCCTGTGCCCCTGGCATCCCGTTGTAGTTGTGTCCCTGTGTCCCGGTCGTCATTTATATTCCCAGTATCCCGGTCGTCATGTGTGCCCCAGTGTCCCAGTCTGTAATTTCTCTTTGAGCGTCCCGGTCGTCATTTATATTCCCGGTGTCCCGGTCGTCATTTGTGTCCCTGTGTCCCGGTCTGTAATTTATCTTTGAGTGTCCCGATCGTCATCTATATCTCCCGGTCGTTATTTGTGTCCCAGTGTCTTTTAGGTTTTTTTTTTAGTTTTTTTTTTCTTTTTAAGTTTTTAGCTTTTTACCTTTTTTTTAGTTTTTTTTGTAGTTTTTACCTTTTTTAGTTTTTTTTCTTCTTTTGAATTAATGCTAAAGCCAAGGTTCGAACCTGGAACCTCTCGGACCTAGAACCTGGAACATAACGCTTTACCAACTCAGCTACTTCGGCTTGAATACATTCGTTTTTGAATCGGTATATGATGAAATAATCTAAGCATCGTCATAACAAACATGACGACAACTAACTTCATGACGACATACAGCTCAATCCTTATAATGACGTCAGTCGATAGACAGACAAACAACTTATTTTTTATATATAGATGTTTTATCCCTTCAATTACTTCATTCTCCTTTTTATCAGTCTGTAAAGCTAAATAAAGAAAGCTCAAGCTAATTTTCTATCCTACTTGCGCACAAGTAATTATAATATTATTGATCAAATATTTTTTATTTTTCTTAGATAATTTCTTAAACCACATTGGCCAGCCATAATATAAAGAAAGAAAACGCTCGAAAACGGGGTTTTTCTGGCCATGCGAGAATACTGAAAAAACACACAAAGTGAATATTACGAAAGGACAACCGATTCTCTACTTCAGTGCGAATAAAATAATATATACAAGGAAAATACCGAAGAAAAAAAAACAAGAACACAAACGCGGGAGGTCAATGTGAAAAAAAAACAGTAAAAAAAACAATAAATTAGAAGATAAATAAAATTCAATAAAAGCCAAAAATTATAAGAATTAAAGCGAAATACCTAACAACGACAAAGCAAGTCATTCGCCAATACCCGCGATTTGAACAAAATACAAAAAATAGAACTGCCATCGACGGATAATAGTGAGCAACATCCGTTGAATACTAGCGAACAGCGCTAGTACCCGCCCATGGCGGTTCTAATTTTTGGATTTTGTGTAAAATGAACTTGAATGCCTGGCTAGAGCATTACTCGTAACCTCAGGGTTGCGGGATCGAGCCTGTCAGTAGCTTTTTTTCCGTCGGTTAAAAAAATAAACATCGAGAGTATACTCCTTTATGGAATAAAAGTTGTAGTTGTTTAGCAATAATCAATTTTAGACTATTTAACGCAAACAGATAAAAATTAGATTAAAGGGGAGGAAGGATCTTTCATCTACCTAAATGAGTGTTTCCAAAGTTAGTCTTAGTAAGTCAACTCAGTGTTGTATCCCAGCTGGGGGTTTGAGTTGAAATTTTCAGACACATTTTTTCTTTGTGGGGGGACGAGGGCAAAGCAATTTAGAATGTTATATTGAAGAGACGAAACAATTTTTTTCCAATCCTCGCCAAGAAGTATGCGCCACGTCCTTTTCTTTTTTTCTTTTTTTTCATTTTATTTGACAGGCTTTGCTCCTAACAGTATGTATTTTCAGAAGAGATTTAAATAGATGTAAAAACTGCCGAAAAGAAATAAGGGTCAGCCTGACTCTTTTTCTTCTGCTCGAAAAAAAGGTAAAGAACGTTTTTTTAGGCAAAACAGTTCTCTTTTGCTGTGTGTAAGACAATTTTCTTGTGTTTCAGGATCGCACAGATAGTAAATCTAATTAATCCAACGCTTGCTTGTACTACTTTATTGGGTTCTGGGTTGTTTTTTTTTTTTTTTTTTTGATAGATTTCAAAAAGAAAAGACTTTTCTTTTTGGCCACTTATATTAATAGACCATCGTCTCAATTGTTGAAATTCTTTGGTGTCAACAACGAAAAAGGTAAGTTTTGAACGAAATTAAAAAACTTGCTAACTATTATTCTATCTTATATCCTATTCCCCCCTCTATAACAATTCCTCCCGTACCTCATTGTGTGCTTCTTGGAAGTTATTAGATCCTTATTTATTTAAATTGCTTGCTGTTATTCGTATATGCGTTTACTTTTTAGGATAGTCTTTGTAACTTGTTTTATCCTGTCTTTGCTCAAATCCTTGTATTACTTTGGTTTTACCCTTTTAATTCGAGCAAAATTATGTCAAAAAATTATTTGACATAATTTTTACATAAATTTATAATATATATTACATAATTTGACATAGTTTTTTTTTATCTTGTGTTTAAAATAAACAATGTTATTAATGAAACTTGTTCTAAAGTCTGAGCTCATCTTTTTCTTTGCGCTTTTTTTTTCTTCTTTAGTTAACATTTTGCCCTCTCGTTTTCAGGAAGAAGCTATAACGACATCAATCAGTATCCAATTTTTCCGTGGGTGTTAACTAATTATGAAGCCACTGAATTAGACTTAAGTCTTGCTAGCAACTACAGAGATCTCTCGAAACCAGTTGGAGCATTAAATCCAGCTAGGAAACAGTATTTTGAGGAGAGGTATTCCACTTGGGAGCATGACTCTATACCTCCGTTTCATTATGGGACGCATTATTCAACAGGAGCATTTACACTAAACTGGATGCTCAGAGTGGAGCCGTTTACTACAATGTATTTGTCTATGCAGAATGGTAAATTTGATTATCCGAATCGGTTATTTATGTCAATGCAAACAGCCTGGAAGAATTGTCAAAGGGACACTTCAGATGTCAAGGTAAGCTTCTCCCCACTCTTAAGGCAGGTTATTCGAATGCTTCATTTTCGAATGAATAATAAAAGTTCAATTATTTTTTTAAGTATTTCAGGTATGGAAATGTTAACTTATTATGGAAATGTTAACTTTTTATGCCATTTGTTCTGCTAAATTTTATTAGAAATGGTTTTTTTTTGGTTTTTGATCTAATATTTTTCAATTTCTTTTTTAACCTTTGTTTTATTGCTACATCATTTAATTATTGCGTTTTACGTTTGCTTTGAAATTTTTTTTAGAATATTTACAAGATGAGAAATTCTAACCATAACTAGATGAGGAAAGAGCTGAAGCAACTTGGTCATAAGAATATATAACACAAGTTGCAAATAATGGTGAAACTGTTGCTGTTAGTCTGAGGCATAGCGTGGATTTTATTTTGGGAGGAGTCCAAACCACTTCCCGTTTATAGGGGAGAAGAGGGGGGGGCAAATGTGGAAAAAATAGTCGTCATTTAACGGTCTTGATAAGGAACTTTTCTCTTTTTGGGATGGAGAAGGGCTCAGCCGACCAAGTATTTACTACTAAATTTTTTGCACAACTAGGTCCACTTATATTTATGTCTTTGTTTGGTTTGTAACAAAAATTACATAAATGTTAATGATTATTGCATATGTGTTACTTATCTATTTCATTAACTAATTAATTGTGGTATTTAATAGTGCAAGTATTATTAAAGGGTACATATAAGTGTAAAATATGTAATAAAATAGTATAAGTACTTAAAATAAATACTTATTTATTTTAATCCTTATCACTAATTGTGGCCCGTTCCTAGCTTTAAACTGGGACAGGTCCAGATTGACTGTTAATGAAGTATAGTCCAAATTATTATATAAACACAGCATATTAATATTAATACATATTTATCACAGTAATAATCTTCTCTGCAGTAGGCTTTGGAAACCACGGTCTAAGTGATGTAAATTATTATTTAAATATAGCATATATTATTAATACATATTTATCACAGTAGTAATATTCTCCGTAATAGACTTTGGAGATCACGGTCTGAGGGCTGGTGCTAGTAAGCTAGGCGAGGCACCGTTCTTTAAATTTTGTGTGCCTTTTTTGTGTTATTGTTTTGTTTTTTGTTCGAAGTTTCTTCGAAATCTCGCTCCAAGCTTACAAATGGCTCCAAGCATGATCAAGAGATATTCACTTACGTTGCCAAAGAAACTAAGTGATTTCGTATTATGAAATTTACAAAGTATCATTAATAGACCTTTAGATAAAAAAATATCCAGCATTATGGAAAACAACGTCAGATCCCTTTGGGTGTTCCTGACTGACCAGTGGTGTCAATTGAAGGGGGTATTTCTTCCACCCTCAACCAAGACTGGCTTGTCCCCCCCCCCCTAGATTCTGAATGTTACTTTTCATGGTGAAGTTAGAAAAACAACAAAATTAGCCCCCCCTTACATTTCTTTGAAGTGATGCCACTGTGAGTAATATAATTGATGTATAACTTTTCTTTTATCAGGTCAGTTATTATTTATTTTCCTCTTCATGTTGTAAAATATCATGATATTGTCTCTTTTTTCCTTTCTTTAACGTTGACGGTAATAGGTGAACTTGTTGACATAATCTAATAATGGCAAGGAATGATCGACATTTTTTAAGGAATTTTAGCTCAGCTAATATTTATTTCCCTTTTTGTGTTATAGGAATTGATACCTGAGCTTTTCTATATGCCTGAAATGTTTGTGAACTCTAACCGTTTCAACTTGGGTAAGGACGAAAGTGGAACACCTGTCAGTGATGTCCGTTTGCCACCTTGGGCTCATTCACCGGAGGAATTTGTCCGAATTCATAGAATGGCCTTAGAATCGGATATAGTCTCTTGTCAACTACATCAGTGGATAGACCTAGTATTCGGGTACAAACAGCGAGGTAATTCATTATCATAGTCTGGGTTTTATTTAGGCCCTAAACCGTTTGATACATGGGGCCCGTTGTCTGTTTAGATAGTATACGGAGGGCCGGGTCTAGGGAGGCTAGAGGGAGCATGTGCCCCCAGTGTTACGCCCGAGGACGGCAAAAAAAGCCCAATATTTTGGGGCAAAGATTGTAATATTTACTGTATTGATGGCGCGGCAGGGGCGGCAAAGTCTTCATTTGTCACCCCTGAGAAAAAACCCAACTCCGGTTCTGAGCATATGTAAGTGCAAAAAATAAAAATTTTATAAATATTAGTTTCGGATACCTAGTAGGTTAAACTGAAATATAGCAATATCGTTGATAATTATAATGATAATGAGGCAATGAATTATTTAAGAATAATGAACAAGATAATGAATAATACAAGATAATGAATAGATTAGAAATAAAAACTATATAAAATAGATAGTAGATAAAGTCATTTTTATTATATTTGAATCATTTTCATTCACAACAAACTCAAAATGCAAGCCCTAGTAAAAAAAAACTACTCAAGTTCTATAAAAAGGCACACTCTACAAAGGCCCATTACGTAATGTAGAGACGTAGTTAAATAAAGATTAAAGAATTGTATTAAACTGAAACATTTTCATCCTTGCTTTGCCAGAGTTTATCTTCAGTCACTTTTGTTTTAAATTTATTTTTTACCTTGGTATTTGCCACCTAGTACTTGGGTACAATTAGCGGCATAATTGTTGATTCCCTCTCTCTCCCTCTCTCTCTCGCTCCCTTTCTCTCTCTCTCTCTCTCTCTCTCTCTCTCTCTCTCTCTCTCTCTCTCTCTCTCTCTCTCTCTCTCTCTCTCTCTCTCTCTCTCTCTCTCTCTCTTTCTCTTTCTCTTTCTCTTTCTCTTTCTCTTTCTCCCACCACCTCCCTCCTTCCACTCCAAAATAATCTAGGCTTTGAGTTTTTTTTCATTTCATTTACTTCGAGTGTTTTTTTTCTTTTTCTTCATGTTTACGTTTTATACTTTATATTTTTCGTTTTTCCTTTAGGTCCTGAAATTACTTTTTTCCCTTAGGTCCTGAGGCCGTAAGAGCTACCAATGTGTTTTACCATTTGACTTATGAAGGATCGGTCGATTTGGACTCAGTAGTAGACCCTGTCCTCAGAGAAGGAATTGAGAATCAAATTCGCAATTTTGGCCAAACTCCGTCTCAACTTTTGTTAGAACCACATCCACCAAGAAGCTCTGCCATGCATGTTGTAAGTTTTCCTACTTCTTTGATTATATTTTTATCGCTTTGCTTTTCCTTATTTTTACATCATTGCTCATTTCCTTTTTATTTTTTTATGTCTGTTATTTTTGTTTACTTTTCGTTTTTATTTTTCCTGTTTACTTTTGCTCTTGTTTCATTTTAGCATGTGTAACCTATAATTGGCTCCTTCATAACAAAAAAAATAATTCTCTTCAATTATATATGTAAAAAAAAGAGAAGATTTGGCGGTTTGTCCGCCTTTTTTTTGAATGTTTAGGAATTCCGTTAAATATGTACAAAAAGGCTCCAGTCGAAAACATTCAAGGATACCTTTAAAAAATATATTTTTGCATTCCTGTGAAACCGAAAGTAGTATGAATCAAATTTTATATGCATAAAGAATGTCCTTAGAACCGTCTTTAACAGAAATAGCGTGGATAAACACACATGTTACATATCTGTTGTTTTCTACAGTATTATTTCATTATAATGACCTCAATAATAAAAAACATCTCTCAGATGTTTGCAAAACTACTTTTCATTTTTTTACTAAATGAATTTCTAGAATCAACGTGTGTGGCGTAACCCAGTTTCGCCATAAAGCTGATTTGAAACAATAGATTGTTCTTGGAAGGTTGAAACTGTTATTTTTAGGAATAATGTAAATTATAGAAATGTGGGTTTTTACATTTGGATGCCCGAATGTCTTTCATAAGTTTCTTTTTTTCATTATATTTTATTTCTTTTTTATGTCTCTCATAAGTTTCTTTTTTTATTATATTTATTTCTTTTTTGTTTCTCTCATAAGTTTCATTTTCATTATATGATGTTTTTTTTATTTATTTTTTTATATCCAAATAGCGGGCATTTGCATTCGCTCCAACCCCAGAGAGGACACCCTCTCTTTCTTTGCTTATCATTTTTTTTCTTCTTTTTTTTAGAGTCCAATGATGTTCTCAGCACAGCCTGAAGATCTTTGTATGACTATGAAGTTTTTGACAAACTCACCGATTATTCATATTGCTGCCAACACCTATCCCCAGCTCCCTCTGCCCAGTGTTCTTACAATTACGTCTAACTTCCAATTTGCTGTCAATAGATGGAACCCCGGAAATTCTGGTAACTTGAAATTTCTCATTTTGTTTTGTTCATGAAAATCTAAGCAAAATTTGAAAAAAGGCCAATAGTGACAAGAAGAAAGGCTATCGTTTGTGCAATCCTCGTGGTTATATTTTTCAAAAACTGGACATATTAAATAACTTGTGTTTGTGCAACTTTAAAGTTAAATTCAATGTGAAAAGCTGGATAAACACTTGGAAAACTATAGGTTCTATCACTATATTGGCTCTTTGAATATCTACCTTCGTTCTACTGCCCTAGCAATGATGCATGGACATATAATAGATATACATATCTGTTAACAAATGAACTGACCTCCTTTTTATACAATCCTAATAAGGGGGGAATTAATGCCGGGTTTGCTTCTCACTCAATTGGACTATCTGTCTTGGCTTTTTCCACAAATAGCCATGACTGATGCCCAAAGCTATTCCATTTTAATTCAAAAAGCTATAGATTATAATCTGATATACTATTGTCTTGAAAAAAATGTTTGCTCCCTAACAGGCATGAATAATATTTGTTAATTCAAGTGGTTCATAAAGAGGCACTGCATAATTTGTAAGTTCGTTAAAAAATATCAGGGAATTGTAGCTATATGCTGCAAGAAGCTCTCATTTGAATTATAATTTGACAAATGTAATCTGAAATAGTATTGAATTGAAAAAAAAATGCCTGCTGTCTAACAGGCTGAATAATAATTGCTAATTCACGTAGTTTATGCAGAGGCATTGTATAGTCCTAATTTCCTAAATAAGTACCAGGAAAAGCGTGACTATATTGCGCCAGAAGCTCTCTTCTGAATTAACCTGTTTTGGTATGTCTTTTATTGCATCATTTGTATAGCTTTTTATTCTAGTATCTCATATAGTCTATCAGTACATTGTACTATTCTTCCTCTTTAGTACCAAAGATACATTGGGTTCTGTTCATACACTTCTAATGTTTTTTCTTCTTTTTCACAATCAAAGGGCTTCTTAAAAATACTATCACTCGTGTGGAAAGACGTTAGTTTATTTCTACTGGGAATATAGCAAAACAAATTGAGGGGGGAGGTATCTCAGGGATAAGAAACATAACGAATTCCTTTAATATCTCAAGAGTTTAACGAAGCATTGATATCAGTTAGGTGAAACTACCTCTTTGGTGTTTTTTAGCCAGCATAGATTTTTATTTACTGGAGATAAAGATGTGGATAGCTTCAGTTACCGGATATCACATCTAATTTGTAGTCTTGTTGGTTTGTTTTTCAATGAAGTAAAATTTCTATTTTCTTAGTGCTTAATATTGTTCTTTTTTCGGGGGGGGGAGTGGGGTGTTAGATACATAGAAAAAAATATCCACCAAAAAATGGAGGATGTTAGCATTAAATAATTTTCTGTTTAACTGGCAGCATTATTTTAGTCAACAAAAGCAAATTTCGAAGTAACTAACTATAAAAAAAGAGCTTGTGCTCAAATAAAAAAGTTACCTAGATTTTTTTTTCTGCATATTAATTGTAATTTCCTTGAAACTTACTTTTTGCTTATTGAAAATGACCCTGTAGTAGCAAAGAGGATCGATGCCCTGCTTGGCAATACGGGCCCAGGGGTTGATTTTCAACGTAGCAAGGCTGGGCGAAGGGCATGCAACTTGTCCCTGTAAAAAAAAGTCCCATCTACTAAACTGTGGTTTCGACACCCTATGCGCCAACAATTGTTGCTTCAATGAGTACTGGAGCAACTCTATTATCGTCGCTTTAGTTTTGTCTTTTCCTTCTACTGGTCGTAGTCCACTTTGTTTTCTCCATCGTGAGATTTCTCTCTCTCTTTGTTTTTGTCATGACTGGTCAGTTACACTTTAGATCTTTCAGGAGTCTATATTATATCAGAGTAGCTTATTGCTCGTGGCCCCTTGCTTAAGCCGAGCAGATATCAATTATTTAGACACTAGGCACGTTTAGTCTTGCAGTGTCTGCAATTTTATAGAAATTCTTTTATAGAAACTTTTGAGCATTCTCTTATAGACTAATCAGTTTTTCTCATGCCAATTAGGAGGATAGCTTGAGTACTATTTATTTATACTTTTTATGGTGCACAGATGAAATAAGAGACTTATGTTGTTTCACTAGATAGTTAAAAGACAATAGTCCAAGATTTTCTTACTTCTTTTTATATTGGAGAAAAAAATCTGTGCTAAAAAATATAGCTAAAAACTTGTGGCCAAAAAAGCAAAACCTAAAGATAAATGAAGCAAAAGGTTAAAAGGATGGAAACTTTCTTCTTAGGGCTTCTAATTTTTGAAATTGCAATCTCTGGAAACGACCACTATCGAAAGATCAATCTTGACAAGGGTACAAAACTTGCTAAACAATCACAAACTTACCTTAGTGTTCCCAAATGTGACTAATAGTTCTGGATGATCTTCATCCTTTTTTTATCCCTAACGGAAAAGGAGCTAGGGCTTGAATAAATAAAAGCTAACGAGATGGACAAGGATTAAAATCAAATCAAATGTTATGAAGGTATTATCAGTACCAATCATTTTTTGTATTGTTATTATAATTTTTATAGAGAATTTGAAGCTTTGGGACCGTGACGACAGTGGAATAAGAGGAAAGCTCTTGTTTCTTGTAGATGTGTATTGTAGATTGTAGATGTGTAGACGTGTCGTCATTTTTTCCAGTTTTCTGTAGTTTTACTCGAACTTCTCTTTTTCCATTCTTTTTTTTTTCACTGAAACTGATTTTGCTATATAAGCTTAATTATGTTGTTCTAAAACTCTGAGATTCTGATTTCTTCCGTAAGTTTGTCTTAATAATGTAATTTTTCTTCAAAAGTAGTTAAAAATAGTGCTTTTGCACTATGTGAAAAAAATTCAAATAAACCTTCCAATAGCTCAGTCTCCGTGTCTTAAAACTACCAATACAAGACCGAAACTAGTACTTTATAAATAACTAGCTGTTGGGGTGGCGCTTCGCGCCACCCCAACACCTAGTTGGTGGGGGCGCTTCGCACCCCCCCAAGCCCCCCCACGCGCGTAAGTCGTTACGCGCCATATTAGTTACGCGCCATTGTAGTTGTGTCCCTGTGTCCCACCTGTGAATATAGATAGATATATATATGTTTTTAACTACGTAAAACTTGCTAATATACAACATTCTTCGATGTCCCATTGTCTGTGCATATAAATAGATTGTCAGGTTTACCGACTCTTGAACATGCAACATAAAATTGTCCATGGGAAAAACAATCCGTATTCAGATCTATATCTCGCATACGCCATGAACTGGAATAATTTTGGATTCGTTCGGAATACTTAAATTTAGTTTATACCAGTGATTAGAGCATGAAAATTTGGTTAAGAATATTTTCCCTTTATCTCCATTAGCCTCATCCTTCAGAGCAACCACAGCTGACAAATTTTTTCCGTTTTTTTTCGCTCTCCTGGGAAGTTACATAATTGGCGTAAGTCGCGCTTAATTATCACAGCTGAGCCAGTATCGTAAGCATATGTAAGCATATGTCCGACTTTTAGAGAGAGGGAGGGGGAGGCAGAAAATACACAAAGAAACTGTATTTGTGTCCTAAAAATTTATCTGCAAACTGTTATAAAAATGTTATTGGGACAAAACAAATTTTGTAATACACTCTTATTCTTAAATTTGCTTGCTCAATTGAGTGATGCCATAGACTGGGAAAGCATTAGAATACCAGGGGCCTCACCTGTTGCCAGCCTCTTTTTCTCTTTTAGAGTTTTGAAGGAATCATTAATTCTCCAGCCCGCTCCTCCCTCACTGAAGCATCTTCTCCTGGAGCATATTGTGGTCGTCGCTTGTATTTGAAAATATTGATGAAATTTTGTAAGGGGTATTTTAAGTCTCAGTTTTCAAGCTTCGTCTAATGGAGTAAATCGAGACAATTTTGAAAATTTTATTAAAAAGAAATATCGATCTTTTTTAATCTACGGAGCAGTTGTGTATATTTTGTAAAATTCCTCACAGAGCGTCTAATTCTCTCTATTTACCTTAGTTGCATATTATTTCGTTCGTAATTTTTTTTTTTTTTATTTATGTTTGCATATGAGTGGGAAAAAAGTCGTAAATTTATATTTTTCCTTCGCCCAAAAAGTTCATTATATATTGATAGATAGATAGATTTATTCACACGAAAGCCCAATTGGGCAATGGTGACATACACAAAACAAGCGAAAAAATACAGCAACCAAACATAGACTGAAAAGACACTAAAACTAATTATTTAAGAAAATTATCACGATACCTCATATCCACCTGGACAAGTCTCTCTTCCCCCGACCTCCCTACCAAATATTTCCAAGCACAACTCCCTATATTCACCTAAAAAATGGTGCAAAGACTCATCCATCTCTCCACACATAGGGCAACTATAAGTACCATGCCTCAATATGTTTCTCCCTAAATATTTCCTAGGTTCTCCAAGAGGCATAAAACTCCCTCTTACATACATTACCCATTCAAGTCTACTTGAGCCAATCCCATTTTTAGGTAACATTCTTCGCCCCAGTTCTCCTTGACCTCCGCATTTAGTCCAAGGGACGGCGATGTGGCCTTCTCAGCTTGCCAGACTTGAACTTCCTGAGACTCTAGCCTAGTAGCAACTAGCCTAGATACAGTCCCTACCATCCCTCATATCCCCTTTCCCTCATTCCAGCAATTACCTAGACCTGCATGGTCTAATATATTCTTCACCTGATTTAGCCATGAATTCGTACTCCTATCTTGAATCATCATTAAAAATACTTGTTTAACTAGACTATCATCTTCTATCGATGACACCCTTTCTCAATATTTAACCATACTAATTAACCTACTCTGTCTCATAAACTTTATTCCTATATCCCCTCTCAGCACTAACCCATTAAACTTATTATCAAGGCCTAACATACGCTTAAAAAACCTCAACTGCATTCTTTCTAAATTCAACCCCTTATTAAACCTCCTAAAGCTCCGCCCCATAATGCAAAGCCGATGTAACTCTAGCAATGCAAATATACTTTAGCAGTCCTACATCCCTAATTTCCTTAACACTACTTTTACATAATATTCCTAGCAGTCTATTTCCCTTACTTTCTACCATCTTAAGATGTTTCTTCCATTTCCCGTCTGACAATAGCCTACAACCTAAGTACTGAAATTCATCTACATGGTCTAGTGTCCCACTTTCATATTTGAACTGACACTGCGAATCTATCTGTTCTCTGCTTTTCCTAAAAACCGTAGCCACCGACTTCTTTACGTTTAGTACTAGTTTCTTATTCCTAAAATAAGAAGATGCTAGATCTAGCAGTTGTTGCAAATGTTCTTTACTTTCCGCTACTAATGCTATGTCGTCCGCAAAAGGTAATGTCATAATACTTGCACTTGAAAGCTTAACTATTGAGGCACATCTGCCTGTCAAATATTCTTCAAAATCATTTATATACAATGAAAATAGCCTGGAGAAAATGTACATCCCTGCTTAACACCAAGTCTACTCCTTATAATCTTAGAGAAATCCCTGCCTACCCTTACTACAGTCTTAGCAGTATTATACATAGATGCTATAATCTTACCAAATGCGCTTGGTAGCCCTAGTGCTTACAATGATCCTATCATTAAGCTTCAATGCGCTCCATCAAACGTCCCTTTTGAATCCAAAAATGTGACAAATAGCCTGCCCTCTTTTCTCCTAACTTATTTCCTAATCATCCTAATAAAATCTAAATCTGATCTATAGGACTATAGCCTTTCCTGAACCCAGTCTGCGAATCTGATAAAGTTCTATTTTGGTCTATCCAACTATCTATCCTACGACATAATATCTTAGCAAAAACCTTACTAAGCACATTACTTTGGCTTATACCTCTATAATACCCATTGTTTAATCTATCCCCCTTTTAAATAACGGCACAAGAATAGACATAGCCCAAGACAAGGGCCATTCTGCACTATTCAATATACCAGAAAATGCCCCTGCTATAACAGGCAGCATTGTGTTATAGTATATATAAGTGTATATATTCTATATACTTAGTCTGCACACAAACACCTTGACATACTTGACATGGGTAAGATAATTTCTTGACATGAGTAAGATATTTGAGTAAGGAATAATGTAAGAAAAATGGGTTTTTTAAGGTCAAATGGAAATACTAAAAAAAAAAAGCGGATATCTCAACAGGACAACCCCCTCTGCTTCAGCGCGAAGAAAAAAAAATTAAGGAAAATGCCTAATAAGACAAAAGAAAAACCAAAAAAATGCGAAGAACCATTGTGATAAAAAACATACTAATAAAAACCATTGAAAAAGTGAAATTAAAAGAAGAATATAAGTCAAAATTAGAAGAATTAAAACCCCATCCTAACAACCAAAAGCGAGTCATTCATCAACATCCACGATTTCCACAAAATCCAAAAACCTTTGAATTGCCACGGAAGGATAATAGCAAACGACTGGCCAATGAGAGAAAATTCATTCACTCAAACATACGAACCAGCAATTAAAAAAATTTGAGTGCTATGTCATTTGATTTCTAATTTAATAATTGTATTTTTTGCTCAAACCCTTTGAGATCTGAGTGGTTGGTGGCGCGTGTCATTATGTTAAAAACATGGGTTCTTAACATTTATATGATAGAACTCATTCTAGAAGCTTAATGCTACTACTACTACTAACAACTCACCGCAGCACCAAGCCGCTTGAGGTCAACACAGCTACGCATGCTCCTCCTCTATTCCAATATATTCAAAGTATCCCTCCTTACAACCTCCCAGGAAGTTCCAATTCCCCTTAAGCTAAATAAATGTAGAAAACCTCCTTATGGCTTTGTATTTCAACATGGGCATATGATGTGTTACAATTAAATGCGTTAAAGAATTGTACTTTTGCAGGGCAAGCAGGACAGGGAACTGGATTCCCAGACGCATCCCAGGCCGCCCTGAACAGCTTACCTCTAACAATGGATCCTGTACTAAGTAAGTCACAATCAAAGATATTAGAGGAATACGTGGTCTTGTGCGTTATTAAAGACTCATATGCTATAATATGCTCTTGTCTACTTACTAGCAGTCTAACCTTAAGAATAATAATGCGTTAAAAGGATATGTCACCGTGAATACCATGTACAAATGTTTTCGAGATGACCAACTTAATTAATTCTTCTTGTAGTGAGTTTTACCTTTCGCTTTTTGGTAATCACCTTATTAGCTAGGATGTTCCTAACCTTTAAGCTGTCAAAATGTAAAAACAGTATTTTGACGTTGAAAATAGTCCCAGTTTGTTACCAATTCTGATCATATTGCAAGGAAATGAATATAGTAGCTATTTCCGTTAAATAGAATTTTTGGTTGTTAAAATTTAAACGATTTTGACAACATTTAGATTATTGTTAGTTTCGAAACTTAATATTATGCATATTGAGTTTTTGTTCATTAGTATGGAATATGGACTAGGGCTTAAAAACTGGTTATTTATTTACTAGCTTTTCCTTATCATAAGATGTAATAAGTGATATCACTTTGATGTTCGGTCCCACTTGAATTTCATCGTGTCGTGCAGTGGTACTTGGATGTCAAAAACATTTTTTAATTAGCAGTTTTAGTTATTGTTGATCATATATTTCAAAAAATAAGCAGAAAAACTAGATCCTTTTCAACTAAATAAAACACTCAAAAATTAAGTAAGAAAAAAAGGTTTTAGATGAAAATTCATAGTTTCGAAGTAATATCTAGAAAAATTGTAGATTATATCTAAAAATCCAGAAATTACTAATTTTTCTTTTATTTGCATCTTGAAGAAATTAAAAAATTAAATTGTGGCTTACTCTTTTTTTTGTAAGGAAAAGAGTTTTTCGTTACAGAGGATCAAAACTCGTGGTTTTCTTTTATTTCAACATATTTTGTACAAAATAAAGCATAAAAAAGGTTTTTTTAACATGCTTAATCTTGAACCTCCTATGCATTTAATTTGGATGTCTAAAAAGTTTTTTTTTTTTTTTTATTGAAAAGGAAAAGATGGATCGCCGCCGCTTACTTAATATGAACAATTGAAAAAAATTACAAGGTAAAACAATGAAAAATCAGTGGGCCAGCGGTGTTGCGATTGTACCCTAAATTCAGACGACTTTTTTCATATTTTCCTTAAAAACCAGAAAAAATACCCCCCCCCCCTCCCTTCTTGATGCTCTTTTTTTTATCTTCAGTAAAAAGAATTGAAATTGGAGTCATTGGAGTCAATTTGGACTCATTTCCCAGAAAAATAGAGGGTCGCTGAAAGAAAACAAGACCATAACCATGGGCGTCAAGCGGCGAAGGGGTTTTATAGTTGCATGCCTAAATTCCAAAAATGGAATTTTTCAGTATTTTCTTCAAGAAATAGAAAAAAATCACCCCCTCCCCTCTAGATGCTCATTATTTTTAATCTTCATTGAAAAAGAATTGAAGGAAATCATTGCACCTTCCCCCCTCCCTCTTTTTTTTGCGACCGGGTGCCTCTATTCATAATCTAAATTTTATAGTAGGAACATAAAAAGATATTTTGAAGGGGATAGTTCTAATTTGTATTTAACTAAACTATAAAGAAGCACTGTGTGACATAAAAGTATTGACGCAAATTATTAATAAATAGTGGCTATCCCCTCTTTTTTTAACTTGCTTTGGGCATCCATTTTTAGATGGCGCCATCTTAGCATCAAACCTGTCCCCTGGTTGACAGAGTCTAAAATGCTGTTGCTAAATAGCGGAAGAGAAGGGTCAGAAGTCTCAAGTTAGATTTGAATAAAATATGAAAAAGGAGGTATATATGTAACCATTGATGATTTCTGTGTATGTAATCATGAAATGTCAAAGCATGAAAGGAAGGAATAGTAAACATTAGCACGGATTTAAGGGAATTGTAACCCTCATAATATTCAGCGTGGTTTCGACTAATTTAAAATCTGAAATTGTCTTTTAGGTTCATTGACTTTTATTCTTATCAGTAGGCTTAATTGAGTGTAACCTCAATTTCCATTTTAAGTAATTGTCTATTTTCTTGGTTTCTTCGCGGCTATTTCATGTAGTGTGAGTTTCTTTTAGATTATTGTGTTTTTTAGTCTTTATTCTTTTATTTTCGATTTTCGTTTCCACTTTGCGTCGCTCAGAAGGAGCCGCGAACATCGGTTCGATAAGGCTGCTATTTTCTTCCCCTATTATTGGTCTTATAATGTTTATAGGTTTAATGAAATGAAATGAAGAAATAGGGTGAATGAAGGGAATAGTTTATTGCAGCTTTTTTGCCTTGATGGCTTAATGCTTGACAACTTTATTTCAGTATAAGAAGTAGCTATCTATTTTTGAATGTGAAGCGTAGATAACACTTGAAATCAGTTAGTGTCCCTTTAAAGTTAAGCATTTTGGACATGGTCTTTCTCTGCAGTTAGCTATTCATTTTTTTTTCTCTCCTTTTTCGTATTATATTTATCTGTAAGTGTACTGGGATTGTAAGCCCAAATAAGCTTTGCTTCGGGCCATTTGTTTGTTTTGTTTTGTTTATTTATATTAATTAACCCATCTTTCTCTCTCTCTCTCTCTCTCTAAAAAATTGAACCCACCTATTACGTAAATAATTTTTGACAGATAAAATACAGATTAAGGCTTTTAAAATAATTTATTTAATGATAATGTATTTTAAAAGTAACGCCAGATTTAATTATTTATTATGATTTCCTTGGAAGATTTTTATTGAAAATAATTGCTAGCTGCATAAAAGCAGCATTTTATAATTTATTTCTCAGATTATTTCTCGAGACTCTAAATAATAGATTCGAAAAAAAAATGGTGGACAAATTACGCGGTTCTTCTTTGAGTGAGTTCTCTTTGCGGATTTTAAGAGAGAGAAAACGGGTATAAATTAAATAAAACAGTTGAAAAAAACTACAACAAACTTTAAATAATAAAAATCTGAATATTTCAACTCCATGTCCGGGAGCCCTTATCAACGGAAAAGAAATGTTGAAGTTAAATTAAATTAAACACAACATATAAAGAAAAAGTTAAACAAAAAAAAATAAAACTCTCATCTTAATAACCTTCAAAATACTGCAATCACTGTAAACAACCTGAATAGGCACCCAGAACTGACAGATTGTCTTTGTTACACCAGATCGTCTCTCGTATAATTTCGGTTTGACAATGAGATCTAGCAAAAATGAAATACTATATTTTTTGAAAGAATTTACATAAAGCCCAGGTCATGTCTTTGCCTAATGAGGAGGAGAGTAATCAGTGAAAATAACTTGCACCCCCTTATTATGCTATCAAGGTTCTAGTATTAAGCCGGTCAAGGTTCTTTTTTTCATCTGTAGTGACGCCACTGTTATCGTTTCTCTTTAAAGTGAATCCTAAAAATGCTTCCAGTTTGTTTTAGTGCTCCTGTTTTTAAAGAATGAATAACAAGTTTTCAATTGCTATTAAATCACTAAAACTGATACAATGAATTCTTGGTTTTACTTTTTATAGCAACAACCAATGTCAGCAGTTTCATTCCCAGAAGGCATCTTGGTGATGGCTTTAGTCAAAAAGTGTTAATCAAGCCATCCTGCTTTGTCTGCACGGTTGACAGCCGTTTTGTGATTGCTGCCGGGTTCTGGGATAGAACCTTCCGAATATTTTCAACTGAAACAGGTAGGTTCTTTGTAGAATTTTGTCCCTTCCTTGTATTACGTTAAAGATATTGTGGCATATCCTTGTGCTAATAGATTGTCCTTTGCTTAGATAGGGCGTGTGTGTAATAGGGATGATTTGTTCTGGCGATGCCAGTGAATGCAACACAGAGCCACTACTGACCTCCGCTACAGTATACTAACAAGTTCGAACGGTCCCACGAGTTCCTTGCGTACTGATATTATAACCAGTGTGGGTACGACAGGCGTACTACCTATGGGGGGAGTAAGTGCCAAACTATTTAACCCAGGGTACCATGACCTGTGTCACCACTAATAAATATATCCTTGGAGGGCTACTTATCTTCCGGTTATAAATGACGAAGAATACAATAATTGACGACAATAATGACGAAGATTTTCAATACTCTATTCCTAATCCCACCAGGGTTTGGGGAAAATAATCTAATACAGTCGTAGAAAATAACTCACTTCTATTACCTATGTCAATTCCAATATCGATTCTTTAAAGTCTTGAAGAGAAATGAACTCAAAAAGCATATGTACATCAAAAGATAAGGTCGCCTTTCTCCATAGCGTGACGTGATGGGTCAATAAAATGTATGGGAATTCATAATTGAACTTGCTTTACGTATAAATTATTTTTCAATGGCAAGATTTAGCTAAATAGAAATAGAACTTCAATATAAACCAATTTCTTCCCTCTTGCGAAACAGGCTCGCCTTTACGGAAATTTGACTTCTAAATAAAATTTATTGCAGGCAAATATATGCATAAGAGAAAAGGGAAATTTATCTGATAAAAACAAGGAGTACGGGCCCCAACTGGGAGTAATTGAAGACAAACAACAACATAGCATGTTTTTTAATTAAGTATTTCCATATTCAAGGCTATTTTGGCACAAAAGGCTATGTGATATTAATCTTTTTCGTTTCAATATGTAAAATCACATTAAATTATTTCAAAACCAAGCGAAAAAATTCATTACACCCTATTGCTTAACGTCGTTGTTCTTTTTTTCTTTTCTTTTCTTTTGTTATTGTAATTTGATTGTAAATATTTTTTTCAATTGGCACAAAATAAATCCAGACTTTTCTTATAGCCAAAATCCAGCAAATTGTTTTTGGTCATCATGGGATTGTAACATGTCTTGCCCGCTCCGAATGCAACATAGCCTCTGATTGCTATATTGCATCGGGATCTGAAGATTGTACCATTCTTTTATGGCATTGGAATGCAAGGTCTCAATCTATAATGGGTGAAGGAGGCATACCTACTCCACGTGCAACTCTGACGGGACATGATAGGATAATTGTCTGTTTGGCTGTATCAGCAGAGATGGGATTAGTTGTCAGTGGCTCACAAGGTTAGCCTCTTTTTTATTCATCTTCATTTTATTCTGTTTCGTACACATAAGATACCGTCTAATTCGTTTATTTAAAAAGCCAGCAATGCTTGTTTCACCTTTAAATTCGTATCCAAATCGAAAGGGTGTATCTAAAGCTTCGCAAAAATTAAATATTTCTTGTTCAGGACACTCTAGTAAGTCTATAGCTATATAGTTGCAGAGGCATGTTTACTTCATAAAATCGGAGGAATATCAGTCATAATTTGGACAAAACTATTTGAATACTTTTGCGTGGTTATAATTAATATTTTATGTTTAGTAAAAGGGGTTCAAACTGGATATCTCCTCTTCGCTCATCCAGATAAGGCCTTGATTTTGGAGGTGTTGGTTTCAGAGAGTGGAATGAGCCTGAACCCTTATGCCTTGTGCTCTAAAAAAAAATCTGGCTCTGACTATTATCTTTAAGAACATTGCCTTACAAAGTGCATGGTGATTTTGACATGTATATGACAATTATGATTAAACTGTGAGAGAAACAGAAACAGGGCCATAGAGAGAGAGAAAGAGAAATTAAGTCTGGAGCACAGCTTAGATACCAATACAGTCATGAAAACTCCTATCTTGCCCATGAGAAGCTTTTGATACAGAGCTCTGAACTTGGTGCCTCCTCCAAGCCTGCGCTCCGACGCGTAGATCGTACTACAACACCATAAGTTGGAACGCAATTTTGTTTTGTTGCATACACAGCTTAGATACCAGTACCAGTTTCCTGTTACCAATTAGATACCAATACAAGTTTCCTGTCTCCAGCCACTAGCATCGCTACCGCGCACTGTGTCCCAAAAATATATCGAGTTTTCATAACTGTATATTGGTATCTAAGCTGTGGTCTGGAGCACATTTTAAGTGGAAAAGGACAACCATTATTTGGACTATATGATCGCCCACTGATTGTTTTTCTAACTTTTGTTTCATTTTATTTATCAGTCAGTACATCTAGAATCTCAAATACGTAAAGAAATTGAACAAGTAATTATATTCAAATTTAAAAATGTTAATACGTATTTGTAAACTGAACTTGTAAGGCTGATCAATAATCATATAAGGTATTCTAGTTAGTAGCTTCTAGTTTTGTAAAAAGAAATTTTCAGAAAAATGGGAAAATGGTGGGATCAAAGGCCAGAGAAGCTACATGAGCCAAGGTTTTACCCTTGGGTTGCGAGGTGACCCTCTTGATATTCAAGAGCGGGAAAAGATAATTGTTTGTCTAGTCAGTGCGTTTTTAACTATGTAGAGGTACTAGATCTCCAAATTCCAAACTGCATGTACCATCACTTAAAATGATAAATCAAACGATAAATGATAAATAAATCAAATAAATGCTTTTACGGTTTTACTCCTGGCAAAAGATCATAAATAATAAAAGGTAAAGCCAAACAGTTGAAGAGTGATTCCGTTGAAGAAACAATTAGAATATCCATTTTTATGATTAGGTATTAATTAAGTTGCACAAGGCTTTGAAAGCAAATTACAAGTGATAAAAATTTATATTTATATTTCACACCCTGTTAACATAAATTTAACTGATTGTGTGTATTTGACTTCATCAGCTAAACTATTTAGCTAAACTCTGTCTTGCTAAAAACTTCCAATCTAGTTGACACAGTCTTGAAACCATCAGAAAGTGAATATGTTATTTGACTCTCCAAATTAACAATAGAAAAGAAATCAGAAAGCTTAACCTTCATTGTCATCATCCTGAAGCTTTTAGTGAACATACATTTGAAGTTTTTCAGTTGAAATTCAAAATGATATTAATTATTATTTCCACTAGCACCATCGAAAACCCTGGTTTTCTTCTAAAAAAAATGAATTCCGTCTGGTAATCAAGTGGTCCGAATTGTGGTATATTGTTACTTGATAATCATTGTATGACAATGAATATTCATTGTTCCTGGCCTCATTCTTCGACAATTTAGTAACTACAAAAATCTGTTAATTTTGATTGTCAATTTGATATTGAAAATTCGTCCAAGAGACGACTAATGCGCCACTCTCGGTCAACCACCAATAATCTACCCCTGTTCCTAGGTCAGATTAAACCAAAGTTTATTTCAGATGGTCATGTTCTTGTTCATACGACTTTTGGTGATTTACTTCGGGCTTTACCCGTCCCCTCTGGAGTCATTGACCCGCAAACGGTAAGCTTGAGCAGAGAGGGCCTTGCTGTAGTTGGATATTCACAAGGTCATATTGTTGCTAGCACTGTCAACGGTCAACTTTTGAAGCATGAATCGCATGGTGATAATATTTCGGTAAGTTTTTTTAATTTATGTATATATATAAATTCTTGCACCAAAGTTCTACCAGGGCCATGCTTGTTAGAAGAATAATATCCATATGTCAATTTTGTGTACAAAATATACATCGGGCTAGTGTGTAATTAGATCTCATTTGCAAGGAAAGGGTATTGCAAGCGTTAATGAAAAATTATGACAACTAAAAAAAGAACGAAAAATTTACTTCTCGGAAGCTTTCTTTGAGAAAGACAAAAAATTGATTCAAACATTGCAATGCATTTTTTTTTAAGTGATTCTATTTAAAGAAGGTCATAATAGACTGTTGTAATTGTATCAGATTAACGACGCTTCTTGACTACTAAGGTCCCTGCGTCGGCCCTGCAGTGCATTCCTGCAGCCGATCTCTGGGTCTTGTATTACCAAGCTAAGGTCAAACCCCCTGCGCCACCACAGGACAATAGACTGTTGTAACATATTTGATTCTCCACAAATTAAATTTTCTGCCATTCTTTGCAGTTGTCACACTCTCAATAATGTTGGTACACTAAATATCTTACAAAAGATTTTCAACTTTAAATACCGACGCTGCTGAGTACAGTTTTCAGATAATGGAGTTTTATAAAGAAAGATTTTGCTATGCATCCAATACATTTTTCACGTTGAATCTGCACCAAGTTGCTTCTGACAAAGAAAATCATCCTTAATACTTCCCTAATGCTTTTAATGTCTAAAATATAAAATAAAATCATTTCTATGGTAAAATCATACAAAAACAGAAAATGTTTGTATCCTGAACAGTGGAATAAAGTATTTACTTAGTAATTGCGATATGTCAAAAGTTTTACCTGACTATTACCTTAAATGACTCGACCCAAAAGCAGTGTTTTTTTTTACTCTTAGGAATGATACAGAGCCTGTAGAACTGACACACTTCAAAATAGTTTTCTTTTTAAGAACAATTGATGTACATGACATGCAGGATTTTGACAGGTCAGAGAAACACTAAAAAGTGAAGATCTTTGTAAAAATAATGGCGAGGAATCTAACACTCAATGTACAAATTTAACCTAGTATCGAGATAAAGAATTAAATACAAATTCTATGAAGAAACTTATGTTTTTCTGGGAAAAACAGAGTTGAGGCTCAGAATGCCGTGTTTTATTCATGCGATGTGCAGGATTTGTTTTTGTATAAAAATTATTTGGAGTCCATTTGTCGGTGTGATTACATACATTGAAGTAAAAGTCACAGTCCTGTAAAAATTCAGTGCATTTATCATAGAGTTTACATGTCAATATTTTAAGTAAATAAAGTTCAATCCGAATTATTTAGCCTTGTATTGATTATTTTTGTATTCCACTGTTTTACAGTTCGGCTCTCTTCTGCCGATGCCTAGTATTTCCTAGGTATTTCCAGTTTCAAAAAATAAAGTAATCTTTTCATTCTTTTGAACAGAAGAAATGGATGAATTTATAGAATTTCGTTAATAGGTCTTTCGAAATTCGTGTTTTTCTCGTCTTTGCTGCTTAATTTTCTGCTGGATGTAGATACTAGGTTTCGTGATTCTACTATGTTCGTACTAGGTTTCACCTGTGGAAAACCGGTGAAGTCTATTTTTACCTAGTAGATGTTTTAATTCGCCATTGGACTCGCCATATAAAGATTAGGGGAGACCCATCTTTAACTCAAATCAAATTGTTGTTTAAATACTGGGTATAGACAGGAACATCTGAGTTTTTGGATGTTTTGGCTCAGCATTGCAGCCTACACAGCGATTCTTATCGCGTACCAAAGAAAATGCGACAATTAACAGCTTTATTTATTGCAGCAAACAGGTACTTTTGCTCCTTCCTCTCTAGACATACATCTTAAATGAAACTTAAAAAACCGAAGTCAGGGACAAAAAAGTTAGAGGAAACCTGAAAATTATGGACACTTTTGTACGAAAATTATGCTGTGACCCTGATCGGCATTTTCTTTATATTCTGAAGGATGAAAATAGACATAGTGACTTAGTTCTGCAATGTCTTTGTATTCTGTAGCACAGAAAGCGATATAAATAACACTTAGTGGCCGCTGAATCCATTGTGTTCTAATGTGACAGATTGGGATTTATATCCCCCATTGTGTAGAATCAAAGACAGGAAATAGTATTTTTGACACGCTTTCATGTAAGACACACGTTCAGGGAGGGAGGGATTCGGTGAACGTTAACTGACATTAGAGCAGGAAGAGCTCCCACATATGACAATTTCCACCTGAGCACATGGGAAATGGCTTATGATCGGGAAGAACATTTCCGAAAGACCACATTTAAGACGCTGATGAGCTTTGAGGTAGGCTTATGTAACCATTGAAATTGTTTGTTCTGGCAGAGGAGCCCTATAATTTTTTACTTTTTTTTCCTTTAAATTAAGAATATTTCAGCTTTAAAGAAATGAAGATACTTTGGTATGTTGAAGCAGAAGATTTCAGTACTTTTTCATCGGTTTTTATCGCTAAAGGAGGAGAGGGGGCTAACAGACCTATGTAAATGTAAGCTAAAGGTACATCCGGGTCAAGAAAGGTTTCTTCACAGGGTTCTATGACCGTTGTTTAAGTATCGCTATAAATTTCTTTCTGGTCGGTGTATTTCCTCATACCAGCCATCATTATCCCCTCAACATAATTTGATTTCCTGTTCGAAACTTAATCAATGCATTTTAAAAATAGGCGTGTCATTTGTTCAAAACTTGTTACTGTTATTTACATTTCAGTGTGTTTTGCTGACCCGCGATGGTGAATATTTGATAACTGCTGGTACTAGAGGCATTGTAGAGGTTTGGCGCGTTTTTTCTTTAGCTTTGCTCTATGCTTATCCTGCTTGTGAAGCGCCAATCAAATCTCTGGCTCTCTCTCATGACCAAAAGTAAGTATTTCTCAATTTCTGCTTCGTCCTCTTAAAGGATGTTACACGATTCTCCTTTGAATTGACTTCTTTTTTTACTATTGGTGTACATAACGACGCAACTGAACAATTTGAACGACACTTTTGTTTGGTATGAAGAACGCAAGTAATTTTTTTGAAACTAGCTAGTGTTTATGTGAAGATATGAAAAGAAACTAGGAAATATGTTTATGGTGTTTGTTTTTCAATAAGTGCTCGAAGCGTAATTTTCCATAAATTGGGAAAAGATGGGCGACGAATTCTGAATCTTTGCCCACTTTATGGTTTTAGCTTGTAAATTATGGCAGATAACCCATATTTTTCCATTTTTGTAAAGGGTTCTAGACCTTGATTTTTCAGACGTTTTGTTAATTTTATTTATTTTTTTAATTTTTAAAGTGCAATTAATTGATTTCTAAGAGATTTATTGTCCAACAATTCGAACTGAAACAGTCATCTTTATAGAGCTCCTAGGTCCCTCCCTAGTTCTTTTTCCAGTAATTTCTAATTTTTCAGTAATTTTCTTTCAATGTTCGTAATACGTTCCCTCTTTCCTTTCTTTTCTTTCTTAATGTTTACAAATGTTATCGATAACAATTGAACCCTTGATGTTAAATTTTCTTTGCTATGTGTAAAAGTGAAAGTTTTGGATGAATATTGGGAATTAGTTCTTTCTGCAAATAAAAAGTCTTTAATATTCTGTTTATTCGCTTTAATCAACGGATATTTTGAGGCACCCAAATGAATAAGTTTTTCGTGTAATCTAACGAGTTTTTTTCTAATAAAGGAAGGGGTTGACCCTATTTCCCTTTCGCCTTCCCCTTCCGTGTGTAGGTTTGACCAAAGTGTGTGTTTTATCAACATTGTATTTATGTAGCACATATAATACACATAATATATGCACATAAATGCATATATAACATAAATGCACATAGAGCGAGGGTTTTCCCCCCTCCAAAGGACCACGCCTCCTTCAAGAAAAATTGTGATGCAGCTAGAAAAAAAAATGAAATTTGGGCCCCTCTCAAGTGAACGGACTTGTCTGAACGTATAATAATACACACATATTGGAATTATTTTAGAGGATATGGCTTAGGGATAGACCAACCGTGAATATCTAAAATGTGAATGCTAGATTTCCTATTAGTTTGGGATGACGACAGTATGTAAAAAAAAAAAGGTTCCATAAAATGTAAGTAAAAGTGATAATGATACGGTAGCCAGGTGACGGTTACGTAAGTACAACTTCAAATATATATATATATATATATATATATATATATATATATATATATATATATATATCCTGTCCCTTCAAGCGGATCTTCTGGATGGTGAGAAATAGTCTAAAGTTTCAGCTTCAATTCAGTAAGAATAAAGAAACTGTTATGTCTAATCAGAGGTCCATCACCGTCATCTCCATATCATCTGCTTTAAATATCAAGAAGCTGAATCGAGACAGCTTATGTCTCCTAGGAATTCATTTCCTAGCGTGTCTGTTTGGGAGCACTTCGATTAGATCTAGACAATCCTGCATTAGGGAGTTGGGAGTCCAAAAACCTTCCACTCAGCTTTAAAACCCCTCTGTATAATTTCTACCTCAGATCTGTTTCCAGTTACCAGTTTCTGCTTTATACCGGGTTTTTCGAAACTCACAAGGTAGCTTTCTGGAGAATTTGGAATTAGAAAAGTAGGGTAAGTTCTACTTCCACCGAACCAGAACGGAAGCTTTTGAACATACATCCATTCAACTCATTTGATTAATTTTCATTCCTTGTGCCATCATGTTGTAGGGCAACAAGACAATAATGTGGACAGACAACTCTTTTCAATTACCTAAAAGAGGAAATCCTAAACCAAAGTACTTGAAACGGCTTTCTTTGGAATTGCACATCTATTCTAAACTGGCTCCCCAAAGGTGTTATCCCATCAAAGCCACGGGTTGACTCCTTCAATCGATGTATAAAACCTATTGACTAAAACAGGCAAATGACTAGTGGCGTCTGGTAAGTGATATTTGGATGGTCTCCTCAGAATAGTTTGATAGATAAAAACTGATATTTATTTTTCTTCTTTGACTCTCCGATGTAAAACTGGGATTGGTTTGACCTGAGTAAATATGTTTTTTTTGCAGGTTTATTCTTGTTGGCTTGAGTAACGGTTCCGTTGTAGTATTTCATATTGATTTCAACAGATGGCATCATGAATTTCAACAACGTTACTAGCAGCTTCTCTACAAAGGCACAACCAAAGAACGATTTGTTTAAAAGCAATAAAAGTAATTCCAGTTGCATGTAGTTATTTAAACGGAGGACTATTAGTAAGTCTGTAGTTAGACTGTGTTCTGGTGGTGAGAGGAATACGGATTTGGTTGGATGAAGCCTGTATATTTTTATCTCTGCTCAAGTTGGCGTTTTTAAATTATTTTGGGGTATGTGCAAACTATGTATTTCTTTTTGAAAAGCTAACTGCTTTAAATATAATTTGATTTGTGTAATTGTGATTGTTTGTGTATTTGTATACAATTAGTAGTCATTAGGCCATATCTGAAAAACTTGACGAAAGGGTGGCCTGTTTGGTAGAAGAAACAATGGCGCTCCTAGAGTGTAATCAATGCTGGTTATGAATTCGGTCGACATAAGTGGAAACCTATAACTATCATTGATCTTTATTTCTTTCTTTTTTCACTGATTGCCTATATTCTACCCCTAGTAAGGTCCAAAATGACATTACATTCTTCTTATTTTTGCCCTGTAGATATTACTTGAATGGAGTTAACCTAAATATATAAAATTTCAAGGTAACTAAGCAGTGATCCAAAATTATAATTGCGAAAAAAACAATAAAAGCACATAGATTTAACGATAGACTATATGTATGTACATTGCCAAATCCAAAACCTTTAACTTGTATATTCATCTAATGAACTTGTTAAATTATGATAAAATCAGTCATTTGGTTATTTAGAATATACACTTTAACATGGAAAAAAGAAGTTTGACGTGGGGAACCAAGAATTGCTCCCATTAAAGTTCATTGTAAAAAAAAATAACTCCAAAAACTTGACTTCCCTTGGAAAATTCATATCATCCCCCGAGGCGTAGTTATTGGACCGTTGGGTTATGCTGAACCAAATGACTATTTACAGATTTTGATCAGACATCCTTTGGGAAAAATGGACGTAGGGAAGGAGTGGGTTAGTTGCCCTCCAATAATTGTGGTCAGTTTAGAAGGGCACTAGAACTTTTAATTTTCGTTCAAATGAGCCCTCTAGATCTGTTAGGACCATTGGTTCGATACAATCAGCTCTGAAAAAAAATACAAGAAAGACAAACAAACGAATAAACACGCATCCGTGATCTTTCTTCTGGAAAAAAATACAATCCTACATTTTTGTAGATAGGAGCTTTAAACCTCAACACCACGGTTCTGCACTTCACTTTTGGAGGGGTTAACTCCCTTTTTCGAAAATCAGGCATATTCACTCATGTCTTCTCTTTTGACGAGATACAATAAACTTAGTAAATTTCATATGTCTAGAATCATCATAAAAAGCCAATTCTCTTGATGCATTAATTATTATCAAAATTCCTTTTTATGGCACGTGGTATTAACCAAGTGACATATAGCGATCGCAAATTCTGTCGGTCTGACTCTCGGTCCCGGTTTTGCTACTTAAGGCACTTCCAGGTAAGCTAGGACGATGAAATTTGGCAGGCGTATAAGGAACCAGACCAGATAAACTAGAGAATGACGTTTCCCCGATTCGATCATCTGGGGGGGGAGTGGGGGAGTGTTAAATAGGACAAATTAGAAAAAGGATGCATTTTTAATTTACGAACGGGTGATCGGATCTTAATGAAATTTGATGGTTGGAAGGATATCATGTCTCAGAACACTTATTTTAAATCCCGACAGGATCAGGTGACATTGGGGGGAGTTGGGGTGGGGAAACCTAAAATTTTGGAAAACGCTTAGAGTGGAGGGATCGGGATGAAACTTGGTGGGAAAAATAAACACAAGTCCTAGATACGTGATTGACATAACCGGAACGGATCCGCTCTCTTTAGGGGAGTTGGGGGAGGGTTAATTCTGAAAATTAGAAAAAATGAGGTATTTTTAACTTATGAAGGAGTGATCGGATCTTATTAATATTTGATATTTCGAAGGATATCGTGTTTCAGAGCTCTTATTTTAAATACCGACCGCATCCGGTGACATTGGGGGGAGTTGGGGGAGCCTAAAATCTTGAAAAACGCTTAGAGGGGAGAGATCGGGATGAAACTTGGTGGGGAAAATAATCACAAGTCCTAGAACCGTGATAGACATCACCTGAACGGATCCGCTCTCTTTGGGGGGGGGTGATTCTGAAAAATTAGAAAAAATGAGGTATTTTTAACTTACGAAAGAGTAATCGGATCTTAATGAAATTTGATGTTTGGAAGGAAATCATGTCTCAGAGCTTTCATTTTAAATCCCGACCGGATCTGGTGACATCGAGGGGGGGGGGGAGTTGGGGGGCACCTAAAATTTTGGAAAACACTAAGAGTGGAGGGATCGGGATGAAACCTGGTGGAAAAATAAGCACAAGTCCTAGAAACTTGATTGACATAACCGGAACGAATCCGCTCTCTTTGGGGGAGAAGGGTTATTTCTAAATCATTAAAAAACATGAAGTATTTTTAACTTACGAAGAAATGATCGGATCTTTATGAAATTTCATATTTAGGAGGACCTTGTAACTCAGATCTCTTATTTTAAATCCCGACCGGATCCAGTGTCATTGGGGGGTGGAAATCTTGGAAAACGCTTAAAGCGGAGAGATCAGGATGAAACATGGTGGGAAGACCAAGCACAAGTCCAAGATGAATGATTGACATAACCCGGCCGTAACCGCTCTCTTTGGTGGAGTTGGGGGGGGGGTAATTCGGAAAAATTAGAAAAAATGAGGTATTTGTAACTTACCAATGGGTGATCAGGTCTAAATGAAACTTGATATGTAGCAGGATTTTGTGCTTTAAAACTCTAATTTTAAATCCCGACCAGATCCAGTGACATTTGGGGGAGTTGGAGGGGGAAACTAAAAATCTTGGAAAACGCTTAGAGTTGATAGATGGGGATGAAACTTGATGGGAAGAATAAGCAAAAGTTAGATATACGTGATTGACATGATTGGAACGGATTTGTTCTCTTTGGGGCAGCTGCGGGTTGTTAATTTGGAAAAATTAGAAAAATTGAGGTATTTTTTACTTAAGAACGGGTGACCGGATCTAAATGAAATATGATATTTAGAAGGAACTCATGTCTCAGATCTCTTATTTCAAATCCCGACCAGATCTGTTGACATTGGGGGGAGTTGGAGGGGGAAACGGGAAATCTTAGAGAACGCTTATAAATGTTTTAGATTTGTGATTGCCATAACCGGACTAGATCTACTCTCTTTGGGGGAGTTAGGGGTTGGGATTTAGTGCTTTGGCGAGTTTGGTGCTTTTGGACGTGCTAGGACGATGAAAATTGGTAGGTGTGTCAGAGAGCTGCACAAATTGACTTGATAAAGTCGTTTTCCCCGATTCGTCCATCTGGGGGCTGAAGGGAGAGAAAAAATTAGAAAAATTGAAGTATTTTTAACTTACGAGTGGTTGATCGGATCTTAATGGATTTTGACATTTCGAAGGACCTCGTGACTCAGAGCTTTATTTTTAGTCCTGACCGGCATTAAGCCTCTGATTTTCCTTTTAAAGCAGTCTATTGATTCTTAAAATTTTGCTAGAGCTCATGCCATATAAGCTCTTGGCTCTTCCGACCTCGTCACAAGTGCCATATGAGCTTTTAGCTTTTTTTAGAGTTCTAGTTACAATTATGCCGAGTCGCTCCTTACTAACAGTTTGTTACAATGAAATGTTGATTCAGCAGTAATGTACAGATAATATCCCTCCTGGAGAATGTTCAAAGATTACAAATGAATGAATATGGAATAGAAAAATAAATACAAAACAGAGAAGTCACTCAGCTCTCTTTATTTCTGACTCTTTAGCCATTTGTGACTTTGAATTGAGCGTTAGCTAGATATGGCTTGGAAAAGCTGTCATTCTGAAAACCCGGATACAAATAATGTTTTTAAATTAAGGTCAACATCTCTCTCAGAATTTGCTGAAGTTTCAAACTTAATACATTAGGTGCTCTTGAAATATTTCACACATGCTCTTTTGACAACCTAGATGCAAAGTAGTGTCTTTTGGTTTAGTTCAAATTCCCTGAAAATTTTGACTTAATTCTCTTCCCGTTGCTGAGATATTGCACACACCGTGTAACAACCTAGATGTATATTTCGTGCAATATTGGCTTCAATATCATTCTCAATATCATTCTCAATATTCCTTGAAAGTTTCAAATAAACACAATTAGTTGTTTCTCAGATATTGCAGATATATTCTTTTGACAATTGGGGTGCATATTCTCTTTTGACTAGGTTCATCATCCCTCTCAACATTCTCTGGAAGTTTGAACTTAAGTCTGGATGTACATACGAGTCTTTTCATTTAACTCAACATTCACTGAAATTTTCAGCTGAATAACCGAAGCCGAGAATAAAAAACCAAATTAAAAAAAAATAGAATGGGGTTTAATTTGACCAATGAAAATACAGGACGAAACGAAACGGATACTTCGAAAGGATAATTGCAACAGCCTCGTAGATACGCTTTTTTGTGAACTTAAATGCAGTTAGTGTCTTATGATTTGGTGCAAAATACCATCAACATTCTCTATAAGTTTAACTTAAATATGGATGCACATACGAGTCTTGATTTAGCTCAACATCTCCCTCAGTATTCTCTGAAATGTTCAACCTTATAACCTCCTCCAAGAATAAAAAACCAAGGAATAGAAGAACGAGAATGGGAATTTATGACGCCATGTAAAAATACTAGACGAAACAAAACAAATATTCTGGAAGGGCAACCACCTCTCGTCTTTAGCGCCATAAGAGAAAGTTTGAAGGAAACATGAAAAATTTGAGCGAAACAAACCGGATAAAAACAAACAAAGCGGAAAGCAAACAGAGAAAAAACAAATAAAATCTAAAATTGGAGGAAATAAAAAAACCTTAAAAACCAAGCAACGCGGAGAACCATCAAAAATAACCAACGGACAAAATAAAAAATTAGCAGAATTTGAAGATGAAAAGCCAACAATCCCAACATCAAAGTCAAGCCAGTCACCAACATCTACGATTAGCAAAAAATAGTGCTACTCGCACAATACTAGATCAGTGACTAAATTGATAAACATTCTTTCGCTCGGTAAGTTTTAACTTAATACTCTTAGCTTTTTCGGACCCACCCAGGGACAAACATTCCTCCTTTTTTCGATGATAAATTTTATATGCGAACAACTGGAAAATGGCATAATTTTACAACCCTTGCCCCGAGGGCTCCAGGGGATCATGTCATCGCTAGAAGCATAGTCGTTGTTTCTTTTTTCTATTCTGAAAAATGGGCAGCTCAGAATTTCATCAGTGTTGAGAGGAACCACGACAAGGCAAGGAGGGCTTGGTTGTCTTTCATTACTTTTCAACATACCCCCTTAACATGCTATGAATGTTTCAACTTAATTCCCTCAACCTCGGATACGGTATTACTCGTACGCTTTTTCGACAACCAGTATGCACTTAATTTTTTTTCTATTCTGAAAAATATGGGTAACTCAGAATATTGATCAGTGTTGAGGGGGACCAAAAAGCCAAACAGGGCTGGGTTGTCTTCCATCGCTTCAACATTCTCTGAAGGTTTACTTCAATACCCCTAACCTTTTCGAACCTACTCAGGATAAAAACTCCCCCATTTCTCAATAATAAATCTTATGTACGTTTTGTATATAAATAATAGGAAAATTATATAATTTATAACCCCGGTCCCGTGGGCTATAGAGGGGATGGCATCCCCGAAGAAATCGTTATTTGACCTGTTGACTATTTTGAAAAAGAAAATGCCTATTTCAAAATTTCGATTCGTGTTTAGGGGAGAAAGATCTAAGAAGAGCGAGGAGAGGGTTGGTTGTCTCTTTCAGAACTTATAACCCAGGGGCTTTGGGGAGTCGTGTCGTCCTTGAAGGCATAGTTATTAGGTTATAGTTATTAAGACTATTTTGAACAAATGGTCTGTCTCAAAATGTTGATCAAATGTCTTTTGGATAAGGCGATTTAAAAAATAGCGTGGTAGGGGGGCTGGTTGCCCCTTAATCACTTTAGGCTCTCAAAAAGGGTACTAAAATTTTTAGTTTTAAGGCAAATGAGTCCTCTTACAAGTTTGTCTGATCACCCCTATCATTTTAAGAAGCTTTTGGAAAAAAAAATACCTTGAAACATAATAGTTCTTTATTATAGGCAACATTAGAGCTTTGGCTCGAATAACATGAACATAGGAATAATAAAATCATCGTAATATCCAAGATAGATGAAAAGAACTAATGGTTGCCCCCGATGCCTTTTCGTTGTCCTCGTCAATATGCGAGATAAGTTTCAACTTAAAATCCTCAGCCGCTCCTGGGATATTGCTGATACGTACTTTTGACAACCAGGGTACAAAGAGTGTGTTTTGATTTTATTCTACTTCCCGCTCATCATTTACTGAAGGTTCACCTGACTAACCTAGGCCTTTTCTGAGACCCGGGATTGAGCATGCCCCTCCCCTTTTCAAACAGCGTACCCTATATGCAAACAATTCGCATTTTCCATAAATTATAGTCCATTCCCCGGGGACTTTAAGGGTTCTGTTTATTTGATCATTGATCAATTAATGATCAATGGGAGTTGCATGCGAGTCCAGGCGACTTACAACTGGGTCAACCAATTTTTAATTAATCTTGTGTTGGCGTAACTGCCTGAGCATATAAATTGGGTCATTCGCCTGAGCCTCTAAGCAGGTGGACACTATTAGGCTTAGGTCACTTGTTTGCCTGCGAGTTCAGGTGACTTAACGGTCAATCCTATAACTTGGTCAACCTGCCTGAGACTCTAGGCGGGTGTGCCTCTCCAAAAGCTAATGCACAAGTATTTGTCAAATACAAGAATCATAATTACTTCCGCCGTTTACCCCAAACAGTAGGAAAACTATAGGTCTTCTCGTTCGCCTACGAGTCCAGGATACTTGTCGGTTATGTGCCAATGCAAAAATCGGTAGCCCAGCTTGTCAGTCATGTGTCAAGCCCAGCTAAACCTCTAAGCGGATGGGCCCTATTAGGCTTAAGTCGCTTTTTTCCCTGCGAGTCCACGTGACTTAACGGTCAATCCTAAAACTAGAAGGAACTTGTCGGTCATTTGTCAATCCTAAAACTTGGTAGTTTGCCTGAGACTCTAAGTTGGTGGGCCTCTTAGGCCTAGATCGCTTGTTTGCCTGCGAGTCCAGGTGACTTGACGGTCAATCCTAAACTTGGTTTACCTGCCTGAGACTCTAGCCGGGTGTGCCTCTCCAAAAGCTAACGCACAAGTATTCGTCCATTCGTTTACCCCAAACAATAGAAAAACTATAGGTCTCCCCGTTCGCCTACAAGTCCAGGAGACTTGTCGGTCATGTGTCAATCCTAAAACACGGTTGCACCCTGAGACTCTAAGTGGGCGGGCCTATTAGGCTTAGGTCGCTTTTTCGGCTGTGAGTCCAAACAAAATTCAGTCTTTGTATACAAGTCTACTTTGTCAAAGTATATTTTCTATACGTTTTGTATACAAGTCCAGTGGACATTGTCCGTCACGATTCAACCCAAAAATCTCGGTCGTCCCCATTGCAATTCCAGTGGGCTTTCCCAATAGACAAAGCTCATATAATAAGAACAATATTAGTCGCCCAATAGTCAGCCATAAATCTTTGAAAACCTTTTATTTGGGGGTCTCCAATTGTCTTCAAATGTCTCACAAAAATTATAGATTATTTGAATTACCCGTATTTCATGCCTATCTACCTTAGTTCTGCCTAAGCATGGATGATATACTATCTATCAATAGGTAAAATGATATAGTTTTTATACAATGCTGAAAAAGGGTTATGCCAGCTTTGCCTCTCACTCAGACTATCTGTCTCGGCTTTTCAAACGGGAGCTTTGGAGGTTCTATTGACATTTGATCAAATATTTTAAAACAGATGCTCAACAACTACATTTAAAGATTTTAAGGTGTGTTGGTTTAATGCGGAAGTTGAAACACCATTTTCCATACGCAGAATTTACTTTGCCTTGATTCATTCTTATATAATTATTGACCATTGGCCTGTCTCTCAACATTTAAAAGCCATGTAATACCAATTCAAGTTTTGCAATATAATGAATTCTCGAAAATTTTATTTATGCTTCCTTTGGGTTTAAAATTGACCTTCACTCCCCTTTTAATGTCCAAACTATAAGAAAATCAATGGATTTAGTTCAACTTCCCACCCTTCAAAAAGTTTTTTTTCGATATGTCCATCTAATTTTGAGATATTAAAACTCATATTTTAATATTTAAAGCTGGTCTTTACTTTCCTTCGACTTTCCAGGCTAGAAAATCGCCTATGAAATCCGTTCGACATCCCCCCTTCAATAACCTTTTTAATGTCCGTCCAATCCTAAGATATGAAAAACGGTAGAAGGGGAATCCCTCTTGCGAAAAATTTGAAAATCACAATACTATTGATTTTCAGGGAGTTAGCTCAAGGTCATTAATGCCAAAGTTCATTGTCGTTGTACTGGATGATCATTTAACGACATTAGGAGCGCGAAAAACTGGTTATTTTCAGATGGGCCCTCTATCAGGGAACACAGGGGCGTAGCTAGAGTATTTTATTAGTGAGGGCAAGAGGGGGGGTGCGCTTGAAGTAGGTGCTAAAACAGTACAGAAGAAAACAATTTTTTTTTAATACACAATACATTATAAACAATAAACACACATTAAATAATCATAGATATAAGTTCTGGTGCTCGGCTTTTGCTAAAATTGTCAGCAATGAGCTGCTGTAGACGGCAGTAGTATAGGGTAAGCGGTAAATGTTTGCTTTTAATCCATGTGCTCTAAGGTGCTTATTGCTGCATATAGCAAGATTCTGATGATTGCATATTGTTTCTCTGTCATTATTAAATAAAAAAAAACATGTTTTTTCAAATGAAACTAAGGAGCGACATTGAAACTTAAACGAACAAAAATTTGTCCTTACATGAAAGGGTTTGTCCCCTCCTCGACGCCTCACTTCTTACGCTAAAGTTCTCACAAGTCTACTTTTTAAAACAATAAAAAACGTTAGCGTAAAGAGCGAGGCGTCGTGGAGAGGACAACCCCTTTCATATGCGGAATAACTTCGGTTCATCTTAAGTTTTAATGTCACTCCTTACTTTCAGTTAAAAAAACTTTTTTTTTTTTTATTTAATTTCTGAACATTTTTGAATTGATGCATGTTTTGATTTTGGCTCACTGTACATGAATCATTAAAATGAATTTTGCATATAAATTTTTTTTATTTTATTTTTTGGCTAAATGGCTTTCTCATAGTTTTGATCAGACGATTTTGATAAAAAAAGGGGGTGGGGGAGGAGTCCTAGCTGTCTTCCAATTTTTGGTTACTTAATAATACAACTATTTTTTTTACGAACGTTTTGATTAGTAATAAACATACGTACCATACGAATTAAGTTAGGTAACGAACTTCTATATTTGTGTATTTTTATTACGTATATGAGGGGGTTCGTCCCCTCGTCAATTCCTCGCTCTTTACGCTAAGGCTTGAAAAAAAGGCCATAGAATGAATAGTTGAAATTACTAAAAATACTTTAGCGTAAAGAGCAAGGTATTGTGGATGAGACGAATCCCCTTACATACGTAACAATTTCTGTTAGTTTTAAGTTTTAATGCTGCTCCATGCTTTCAGTCGAAAAAACTTTTTTTATTTATTTTCTCATTTTTTTTGTTTAAATAATGCTAGAAAATCCTGCACTCCCTTCATGGGAGTTCTCTTCCCTCTATGATAAGTTATTCCATCGAAACATCTTCCCACGTAACCCCCCCCCCACCGCGAAAAAGTCCCCCTGAAGACGTCTTCACACTGCCCAATAACCATTTCTATATATAAATAATGGCCAAAGTTTTTAACTTGCAGCCCCTTTCCTGGGGACTGTGGGGGATTAAATCAACCCCCAAAGACATAGTTATTAGGTTTTTCGACTATGCTGAACAAAATGGCTATCTCAAAATTTTAGTCTGGGGACTTTTGGAAAAATGAGCGTGGGAGGGGGCCTAGGTGCCCTCTAATTTTTTGTCACTTAAAAAGGGCACTAGAACTTTTAATTTCCGTTAGAATAAGCCCTCTCATGACATTCTAGGACCACTGGGTCTATAAAAAAAAACAAATAAACACATATCCGTGATATGGCTTCTGGCGAAAATACAAAATTCCTTATTTTTGTAGATAGGAGCTTGAAACTTTTACAGTAGGGTGCTCTGATACGCTGAATCTGATAGTGTGATTTTCGTTAATATTCTGTGGCATTTAAAGGGTGTTCCCCACTGTTTTCTAAAATAAGGCAAATTTTCTCAGGCTCGTAACTTTTGATGGGTAGAACTAAACTTGATTAAACTTATTTATTTAACATCAGCATTCAAATGCAATTCTTTAATGTAACTGTCGGTATTGAAATTCCGTTTTTTAGAGTTTCGGTTACTATTGAGCCGGGTCGCTCCTTACTACAGTTCGTTACCACGAAATGTTTGATTAGAGAAAGCCATCCATTTTTTAACTTTCTAAAATCCCCTTCCAACGAGACTGAAATGTTCAAAGTGGGCTTGCTTACAGGCAACATTGCCTATAGTGCGAAGCGTATTAGTCCATAAGCCCCGCGGGTGGAGGGGCTAGGTCTGTATTCTATATTAATTCAACAAAGAGTGATAAAACTCTTAAAAAAACCCTCAAACGATGTTTATCAAATAAATATAGAATACCGACCTCGCCCCGCTGCCAGCGGGGCACATGTGCCAATACGCTTTGCTCTATAAGTAATGTTACCTGTAAGCAAGCCCACTTTACGCATGTTTAGTTTGCCCCATGGAGGAGGAGGGTCAACCAGAAACGGGTGCACTTCTCTAATAATGACAAAGAAACAATATGCGATCATCAGAATCTTGCTATATGCAGTAATATGCACTTTAGAGGACTTGGAACGAAAGTAAACATTTACCGCGTAAACAAGCTATCGGGCGGGCGAAAGTGAATGTCGTATACACTCGGATTTTTTTTAGCCAGATTCACCATAATGTTGCAGTACATATTCCCCCGCCACTTCCCCCAACGCCCAGCACAGGATACTCAATCTAATATTTAAACCAAGCTCTATTCAAAAAGCCCCGGGTATCGTGCTAGTCATTTGCTCGTAATTTTGAATGGATTTTGACTCTTTAAGATTTAATTTGTTTTACCAAACTTATAATATACGTCATTTATTGAAATGTTACTTATGATTTTTTTATTAAATTGATTTTTTTGCGAGTTCGCCGATTTATATTAAAAAGTAGCATTGATATCAGCGGGCCAAAGCCGAAACAAAAATCCTAGGCAGCGCAATAGCACTGTCTAAAGAAAAATACAGAATAAGTCAAAGTAATACCACAGGTTGTGAAACATTATATTGTGACATATTCCCCGCATTTAAAAAGCGACCATATTTTAAATTTGAAAGTGTTCGAAAAATAAAGTTAGAATTATTAACTTATCCGCTGGGCATTGTTTGACAAAGAATATCCAGAAAATCTGAACAAATCTTGGCACCAATGCAGCAAAATCCTTAGACTGATTGAAAATTGCCAGGGATGCCAATTGGAAGGGAATGTTGACTCCTAGAGTTTGAAAATTACCTTTCCTTTGTGTCTTTGTTTTAAAAAAACGAATTCTATAAAAATTACACAAACGATTTTCTTGTGTAAATCAGGGTATGGGGGGAATGATGGGTACACATTTCCGGAGGGTGTTACACTGAATATCGTTTTTATGTCTACAATTCGCTTTACAAGCAAAGCACGGTCTCCTAATGCTGCAGGATAAAACTGATAATAGAAAAAGAGAATGGGTTGGTACCGCCCATGCGTGCGCACGAAATTTCTAAACTGAGAGAAAAATATACATACTTTGTTTGCATTGACTTCATTCTATTCTAAGCAAACATTTCGTGTAGCATGACGATGCAGAAAAAAATTTCCCATAAGTAGCGCTAGCATTGTGTGAATGCGACTAATTTCAGTCATAATTCTTAGCAATTTTTTGGCGCCAGTTCTTTTTTTGGAGCTGGTTAAAAGAAATATTTAGAAAAGCAAAAATAGCGAGAAGTAAGCATGATATTGTACATAGAGGCAGTACTCCATTTATTGGCTAATATATAAATTCAAAACGCAAGGAATAGGACGTTATGAACGCTTATTAGGTTTTCAACGACAAATAAGAGGATCAGAGTTTCAATTAAATACTGGAAATAAAAACTAAAATAATTAAATGATTCCTGGAACGGATCCCCCTCTACCGAATTCCATAACCAGACTACAACCGATTTGGCCTATCTAGGTATAATGCGAATACTATCATAAAAATCGTTAAGTCTTATTTTCTTCTTCCATGATTTCTTTTTCACTCAAAATATTATATTCACTCTATATCTACCTTCCTACTCTTCAAGGATTCCATTTCTTTCCTATTTGCAGATGTATAGGGTGTATTTATTTCCACAAAAGTGGAACTTTTGTAAGTTATGAAACAAGAGAGTCTAATCTTTAACTGGTAGATTTTAGAAAGTAAAAACATTTTAAATAAAGGGGGGAAAATAGGGAAACCCTAACCTTAGCAAACGTGGCGAAACAGAAAGCATAGAACAGTTTTTACTTTTACCATTAACTAGACTCACATTTTCCCCGATGACGAGGTTTCAAAGGCAGTATATTTGGAAAATTTTTAATGCGGAACATATTATGAAGCGTATTGGAGCGCTATTATTCTCGTTTTCCTTATGTTAAAAATGAGCATAGAAAAATTAAAAAAAAAATTCTGCTCAAAATAAAGAGCAAATTTGACACTTATTTGAAACGAGCAACAGTTTTAAAGCTACTTAATGGATTCTAGTTTGTTCCAAGTTATTGGAGAAGCAAATGCCCCCCTCAACGACGCCACTGATGGAAGAGTGTCATAATTCTTGCTTTACAAAAAGAACCATCACTGCATTTACCTGAATCAAAATACATTTTCCCAATCTTAAAATTTACAGAAGTATAAAACCCAGCAAAAAAAGCATGCATCTACATCCACAGGTTTTTTTTTAATAATCTGTTTAACAATAGTTTATCGAAATTTGCTCCGATATTATCGATTACACGGTGCTAAGATTGATATTGGAACTTCATTGATAAATTTTGTTCTTTTCTTTTGCTTTAAACAGTCTTAAATTTTATGTTTAATTTTATTCAGTTTTCAACAAGTTTTAGGAAAGTTTTTTTTTTACGTTAAGTTTTGATATCTATGTAGTTGTAGTTTTATATGGGTTTCTGGCTCGTTGATCCTCATTATTGACAGTAGAATTTGGATTCTTTTCAAAGATATTTGTTTATTCAAGCGAGTCCGATTTTCACAACGATTTCTACTAAGCTTCAAACTTTGGTTTTCTTTTTTTTAAATTTTTCAATTGTTGCAATCCCTTGTTAAAATGTATAAAAATATTTTGCAATTACCAGTCTTTTGCTTTTTAAGCAATTTAATGTCTTTAATACTAAAGTCTTTTCAAAGATATTTGTTGAACGTCGACTTTTGCCCCGATTTGTCCTTTGTCATTATGAAATACATATCGCCAAAACTTTTTTTTTTTTACCAAAGGCATGGTAAGCATTGATGACATTATCCATGTCAACATCTCAAACCCAATTATCGTAACTATAATTTTCAATTGTGGCACGTTTAGACTCTGCTGTCGCTTATTTTCTAACCTTGTTTTTGTTTCTTCTTCATTTTGGATTTTCATTACTTCAGACAATTTGCCAATGCCCTTTGCTTTGGCTGCCCCTATTGGTCTGGTTTTACATGACGGTCCAGGTTGTAGATTCGTTAATCGTTCAGGAGGTGAGATAAGAACATCTTTCATTGCAAATGAATTATCATTCATAACATGTGTATATTATCTTGTTTTGGGTCTTGTCTCATTTGATAGTCCAGATTCTTGATTTTCACCCATTGTGAATTTAATTTGTTCGGGTGTTCCCTTGGTCTTATCATGTTTGATAGTTCAAGTGGTCCCAAAGAATCATCGTTTTAATTCTCATCGCTATCATTTTTAATTTTTACACGTTTTGATTCTCACAGTAGCTTATCTTCTAACTCCATTTTTTCTACTTTATTTCGGATTTTTATTACTTCAGACTAATTACCAATGCCCTTTGCTTTAGCTGCCCTTATTGGTCTGGTCTTAAATGATTGTCCAGGTTATAAATTTTCAGGCGGTGGGACAAAAACTTTTTCTTTCAACGAGTTATCATTTATAACACTTGTAAGTTTTCGTTTTTTTTTTTTGGCTTTACCTATAGATAAGTTTGTCATACTAATACGTCTTTTCATACTAAGGCCTTTTCAAAGATATTTGACTATTGAATCAAGTCTGATTTCTAACACCGATGGTCTACTAAGCTTCAAACTGTACGTTTTCTTTTTAAATGTTTTTGGATTGTTGTAATCCCTTGTTAAAATATATGCGAATGTTTTTGCAATTATCCATTTTTTGCTGTTTACACAACTTAATGTCTCTTCATACTGTCTTTTCAAAGATATTTGATTATTGAGTCAAGTTTGATTTCTAATACCGATGGTCTACTAAGCTTCAAAATTCTGGTTTTCTTTTTAAAGTTCTTTGAATTGTTGGAATCCCTTGTCAAAAAATATATACAAATATTTTTGCAATTACTAGTTTTTTGTTATTTAGGTAATGCAGAGTAAACTTCTATATATGGATTCTCATTGTCGCTCTGTCTTCTAATCGCAGATAATTTGAGACAATTTGCTGGATTTTCATAGTGACCTTTTCAAAGATATTTGATTATCGAATCAAGTCCGATTTTTAACACCGACGGTTTACTAAGATTCAAACTTTTGGATTTCCTTTTGAAAGGTTTTTGAACTGTTGTTTTCCCTTTTTAAAATATATACAGATATTTTTACGATTACTAGTTTTTTTTTTCTTTACGCAATTTAATGTCTTTTCATATTGTGTCTTTTTAAACATATTTGATTATTCAAGCAAACCCGATTTTTAACAACGATTTCTATTCTACTAAGCTTCAAACTTTTGGTTTTCGTTTTTGAGGTTTTTGAAACGATTGTATCAACTGGTACCCTCAACATCAGAACGCTTGCAAAACAAGGAAAAAAGGAACTCCTCTAGAGAGAGATACTGTTGCAACTGGGACGTAGTCGGCCTATCCGAAACCCTCCTCCCACTCAGCAGCGAAGAAAAACTTAATGACGCTACTCTTATACTGTCAGGACGTATTGATGGGAAACACTGGTAGGGAGTTGGCTTCCTACTCTCCAGTGCGGCTAGGAGATCATTAATCGCAGCAACACCCATCTCAGAACGTTTGATCATGATCCACCTCAAAGGGTAACCAGCGAATCTCACAATCATCCAAGTATATGCACCCGTCTCTAGCAGACATGATGAAGAATCTAAATACTTCTATCTCCATTTTCAGTGTCTAGTGGACTCCTTTCCAAAAAAAGATATAGCATTTGTCATCGTGGACCAACACCATTGTCGATGACGACCCATCTGACAACAAGGACGTGGGGGTAAATTTGGCCATAGCCGGCTGAACAGAAAAGGCGAGCGCCTAATTGAATTTCGCTGGGATAGTGATCTTGTTATCATTAACACATTCTCACACATAGAACCCGACGTAAAACAACCTGGACCTCGCCAGATGGAAGGACTCAGAATCTAATAGATTATATCCTCGTATCTAGACGGTGGAAATCTTCCATCAAAAACAAAGTCACTTTGGCTGATGGCGACTTCGATAGCGACCAATCACTTGTTATGGACTTCATTTAAACTATGTCTAAAATTGACCGCTAGACTCTCCAAAAAGCCCTTCAGGGTAGATGGATGGGAACTATCAGACAAAAATACACTGCTATTCTTTTCGAAAGAATTTCTGAACTCCTCTCTACATCCCCACTAACTCTATCAAAGGAGGACGTCGATAATCTCGTGATAAGTAGCTCGCAGGTTATATGCGATGTCGCCCAGTCGACCCTGGGAGTTCGAAAGGTGGACCAAAAACCTTGGATCACGGACGAGATAATCTCATTATGCGAAGAAAAACGCAACCACACTAACAAACTAGATAGGGAAAGTCGGGATATGTTCAAACGATGAAACGTGTGGTTGAGAAAGTCACCCGCCGTGCTCACCGCTCCTATATAAGGGAACAATATGAGCAATGGGAAATGGCATTCAAGAAAGGTGACATTTACTTCATGTCCAGACGAGTAGAGAAACTAACCAAAAAAAGAGACTGAAAGCCTGTACCCTCCTCGATGAAGATGGTGACCAGATCCAAGCTACAGACGGGATCCGAACCAGATGGAAAGAGCAATTTGATAGAAAATTAAACTCAACGATCTTCCCAGACCCATCGGTGCTTAATAGCCTCTCCGTAATCGCCGCAGACCCAAGCCCACTCCCACTTCTTTCTGAGGTAGAATCGACTATCAAGGGTTTAAGGACAGACAAAGCTGCAGGCCCAGATGGAATCCAACCGGAGTTACTAAAAGTAAATTGCGATCCCCTTTTTGACCTATATCTATAAATTGCTACTGCTGCTTGGGAAGAAAGTCACTTGCCCTCTTCAGGATGTGAAGCCACCATAGTTCCAATCCATAAGAAAGGCTCAAAAACAATCTTTGGTAACTACCAACCTGTAAGTCTTACGAGCCACGCCGCCAAAACCAAGAAAGCTTAAGCCTCAAGCTCGATGGTGACAACATAGAATGGGTCGAAGATTTTAACTACCTTGGTACCCTTATTACGTCCGATAACAGCCACTCGAAAAATATTAAGACACCTGGCGCTTGCCAGCTCTAGCTGTAAAGCCTTGATGCCGTTGGCACTGCTATAAACAATACTCTTCAACCTATTGATTATCCCCGTTGCCATTTACGCTTATGAATCGTGGGCCCTCAAAACAGATGGCCAACGTCGCCTAGCTGCACTCGAAACAAAGTCACTTTGCCGTATTCCGGGCATTACCTACCTGGACAATATCTCTAATATTATGCTGTTTGGAAGCCTCTAGATCAAACACACCATTGTTAACAAAATAAAACTACAACAACTTAGGTGCCTAGGCCACATCCAGTGTTTGAAAAATTCCCGTCTTCCTAAAATAGTCTTTCATGGTCACATGGATGGTTCTCATTCCAGAGGTCGACCCCCGAAGAGATGGAAAGAAAACTTCTCTCACACTCAGCCTGCCGCAATTTCTACGCCTGATAGAAGATAGATGATAATACAGACGCCACATCAATAACATAGTGAATGAAGAAGCCCCAAAACAACCTTCGAGGACGGATATGACTTAAGTCACAAAGCTATATATATATATATATATATATATATATATATATATATATATATATATATATATATATATATATATATATATGTATATATATATATATATATATATATATATATATATATATATATATATATATATATATATATATATATATATATATATATATATATATATATACAGGTGTAAAAGCAGCCGGTGGGGAGAATTTTACCATTATCCTTCTTGTGTGGCGCGTGTGATCAAATCCAATTGAAAAAGTTGGAGATTCGTTGTAGAAAGACAAAGTAGATTCGATGGTTCTTTAAAATATTGTTTTTATTTCAAATACAATGAAAAAGCATTGGTAATGACAAAAATATAAGAAAGAAATATGTCCCAACTACAAGAATATAATGACACATCAGTGGAGAGGTGGAATTTGGTCTGTAGTTAGTGCTATGCAAAAATAACTCATCTTCTGATCGTATCAATAGAAAAAGAGAGCTTCTCTTCAAAAACAATGTGAAGATTACCATTGCACTACGTGCTATAGGAGGCTATAACTTTATAACCATTATCCTATGTTATAGGAGGCACATAAGAACCATTATCTTCATATTCCTATAATGAAAAGCCTTATTTTTGTATAGCACCAGCTTCGGAGCAAAGGCAGATTCATGCACACATCTTACCAGGCATGTACACATAAAAAAAGCAAATGAAGGAAACCTTCTAAAGTAAAACCGTATTTCAAATACTGAAACAAAATATTTAAAACACTTTCAGTTACTGAGGCAAATACATAGATTATTATCACTGAAGATTGACAGACCTACACGAAAGAAGCATAAAGGAATTAAGAACTATCTATATACTTCCATAGCGGTAGGAACCTAGGATATTCAAGTCATTTTCCTTCAAATGACGCAGCTTCCTTTGCAAAATCCCTCAAAACATCTTGGAGCTTTTTTTCTAACATGATCCCGTAATATGATGGAGAACCACAGAGAAGATGGAAGTCCCCAATGAGGTTAAGTAGCTCATTAAAGCGTGTTTCTTCGTTAAAATTATTACAACACAAAATAGCCTTAGCTCTAAGCTTCATTCCAGTGAATTTGGAATGTAAGGCGTGAAAGGGAACGCTACTTTTACATTTATCGCAAACCTGTCGTTCATTAGGATCTGAGTCAGTCCAATCATATTTTTCTTTACACGTTTCACAGATGAAGGTATGTACTTCCAGTATCTGCACAGTCAAGTCATCATCACGTTCTACTACACATGCTGGAGGAGTTTCGCAAAAAGAGCAACAACAATCAAAATTATAATTCCTAAGGAATAAATGTCTATTAATACGGTGTTCATAGTAAGTACCGTCAACAAACTGATAATGATAATTTGTCAGGACTTCGTCACCTTTTTTGATTGGTCGCCTTGCAACAAGGAATCTCTCTGTACCTATATCGTAAGGAATTACATTGTTATCACAGGAGTGGTTAATTCTGCTATATGATAAACCAAGAGTGATGCCATCATTTTCTAGTGGGATTGAATTTACTGCAGCTCTGTTATACATGCTAGCTGATAGGAGTTTAGCAGTCACAAACGCTACATGATACATAACATCCGAGAGTAAGCCAACTCTGCTCCTAATTGTGGTGGTGCATCCACGAAAATAATCTTCCATCAGTTTTGTAACAAGGCAAGTAGTATATGACATATTTATCTTTGATAATACATCAGCTTTATCAGTGCGAGATCGGAGCTCACAAATTTTTCCATAAACAGTTCTAGTTTGTCCACAAAAGACTTCGACAGTTTGATCAATAAATTCCTGAGGTGTACTCTGACATATCAGCCGAACTGCCCAAGCTGCTCCAAAGTCACCTTCTCGTATAAGTGGGAGGAAAGGACATTCTCTCTTGTGATAATTTAAAGCAATTTCTTTGCATTTAGGCGAACAAAATATGACGTATACACAGTTTTCACAGGGGTAAGGTACTTGAACAGGAACAAAACATTCATAGCATACTGAGTTTTTCAGATCCAAACTTTTTGCTACTGGCTTTTCAACAAGGATTAGGTCTCCCGGTGAAATATCAGCAACTGCCACCATAGAAGAACCTCGTTCTACATCCCATGTAATCGATACCGCCTCTGAAACAGTCGGTATATCCGTATTTCTTTTAAAGTCTTTCCTGCCTACATATTTCAACGCAAAATTAGGAATAGGAAATGGTTTCTCTGACTTAAGCATGCTGATTGATTCTCTTAAAATTGAGCTTAGGGTTTCATACGAGTTTATGGAATATACAGGTAGTATGCGGGCTAATCCTAGTTTTGTAAAGCATTCTTGAGTTCGCTTGAAAATCTTATAAAATTTCTCTCTTGGATAACCATTAAAAAGAGCCTCTGATACTGCTTCTAGACACTTCAGATATTTACCAAATTCAAATAATACGGCTGACATATTTCCATAGCAGAGAGCCAAGTCCTCTTTACGAGAAGCAAATTTACAAGCAGTTTTATAGTCTTCAAGAGCTAAATTCAAGTCACGCGAGACGAATGCCTGATTTCCTTTCTGTTTGTAATACTCAAATTCAATTTTTGATTTTTTAGATGTGATTTTTGAACGGTCAAAAAATACATGTTGAGTTAGAACACCAAACATAACGTGTAAAGAATCTTCAACATTTTCTTCCTCAAAATATTCGGTTTCACCTTGAACAGCCATTGTCGAAATGATCTTACTGAGTAGTAAAGCTTCCATCGAAAGACTTTTCCCCTCGTCTATCTTTATTTCTTCTATAAAAAAATATATATATATATTTAAACAAACTTACATTAAAATAAATTCTTCATCATTATGAGATTTTGTCTCTGTAGAAGCAAGCATAAAAGATTTGAGAGTACAAAAAATATAAACAGTTAATAATTGCAAATGCTGCTCATTTCCTTCATTTTTACTTTTTTTAATTAGAAAGGTGACCTTCCATCCACAAGAGCTCGGTTAGAACAGGTGTGGTAAGAACACAAAATACAGAGAGTGTATTTTCTACAGTATTTTTAATGCTTTGCGCCTCAGATAGGAATACCATATTTCCTATTTCGTGATTTCTGGTCACCTGTATTAAAGAAATTGATTTCCGTGCAGGAGCAATAAACACACCTGTGCCTCCACACAGGTGCGCACGTTAATCAAGCTTAGCTTAAAAAATGTTTTTGCAGAATCTATATTTCTTATTTGTTTAGATAAAACCTGTGTTACCTGTTTGACACTATATAATAATGGTAATTTAAGATATGCTTGAACTTGTTCAGAAAAAATAGTTTTATTTTACCGCACAAAAAAAAACTTGCAAAGACATTACCCTCTTCGATGTCCTTTATTTAGTAGTATAGTTTTCAGATTTCTTGTATCTTTACCTAATTCATGATATTGAAAACCCTTAAATATTAAGAACTCATTCCCTCCATGAGGAGACAAATTATTTTAATTTAATGCTGTGTTTTTAACAACAACTATAGCTAAGACTTTAAAATTTCTTTAACTAAATTCAAAAATCAATAATAATCAGCCCCCTATATGCAGCACAAAGGCTTAGAAAATTGAGCTTGTGAGGCCTAAAATAACTTGTATCTTAATATCATTTGATACTTATTTACCTGGAATTATATAATATAGCTTCCAACCCATAAAATACCCTCACGCCATTTGACATATAATGTGAACTTCTTTATTTTATATTTATTTAATTATAATTATTTGAGATGGAGGGGATTACTACCATTTAATGTTTATGTAATCGAAAAATTCAAACATACCAGGTAAAAAAAAATGTTTTTTCGAAAGGTCTTGGGGGGGGGGTATGGTGGCTAACCCCTTCCTAAAACACAAAATTTTGGCCACTACAAATTAGAACGTCGGAAGCCAGAATAAGAAAATTAAAGGGACTAAAGGAATTCGAAGAGAAATAAAATATCGGAAATGACTAAAGAAAGATAAAAGTGTTTTATTTTTATTGAGGTGTGTCAAGGAAGGAGCTGAGTGTGGAGTGTTAATCACGTGGTAGCAGGGTATATGGTATTGTAGTTGTATTTTGTTTTTTTAAACCCCTTCTGAGGTTTATGTTAGTTTTTTTCATTTTTCCATTTGTTTGGTTATTCCTTCTCCATATCATGCTGTGGCATTTGGAGGAAATGTGTTTATTCCTTGACTCTATGCAGTATTCTCAGTAAATATAAACAAATTCAATTTAGCTAGAAGAAAGTGAATACATTACTTTATGCCTCTTTTTATGCTCTTTCAAAATTCAACGATCGTTTCTGTGGCAAATTTCATTTTGATGCCTTAAAGGAGCTAACAGTTTAAAAATGTGTATCGAAAAAAAATGGTCAATTGAGAAAATATCGTCATTCGTAGTTATTTCAGGAATGGTAATTATAATTTTCATTAGTCTTAATAGTAAAATGTTCTATTGAAAAGGTATTTGCAGGAGTTTGTAAAAAGAGTCTGAAACCCCCCAAAAAAGGTGTCACATCAACATACAAAGTACACAATTGTGTACAATTCTAAACAAGTTACTTTTCGTGGTACAAGCCTAGACAAGTAACTGAACTTAACGAAACATGGAAAGAAAATTCATATAAATTTGTTTCCATGATAACATTTCACTTTCGAGAACAGTCGAAATACCAGTAATGAATTTCATTATTTTCTTTTTTCTTATATTCACAGGACTATAGCTAAACATCAACTTATTTCATATGCATATTTCATATGCAACTGTATGATATGGATAATAATCATAGTTAACAAATTTCGAGTGATGCCTTTTTTTTTCCTTAACCCCCCCCCCCCATGTGCAAATTTGCATAGAGAACTACCTGGAGAGAACGAAAGAAGTTGAGAAAACAATTCTTACTTCATAATATGCATAATAATCATATTTAACATAGCCTATTGTGCATACAGCCTCGCTAAATTTTACCCCAAGCCCTTCTCCCCAAATGGGAAAATATGTAGCCGAAATTATGTATTTTGAATCCATTCAGCCAGCGTTTCTTGTTTCAAAACCGGCTCTTGTTTCACCACAATTGATTCAATTTAAAGGTACACCTGATTCTAAGATTATTTCCACTATTTACAGTTTTCTTGTCTTTTCTTTAGACTAAACGATTCCACATGTTTATATGTTAAGGTAATTGTCTGATATAGCACCTATGTATACAGAAGCTAAGTAGAACCAGTTTTCATCGAGTTTGCGATTTGTATTGAAAGAGAATAGTGTCTGACCAGAGATGCTAAAAAAAAAATTTAGATTTAAGACTAAAGAAGAAGCAATTAGATTTTTTCAGGATAAGGGGCCGTTGCCCTGAATGACAGTGCGTCAATGGATACAACATTACTATACTCTTTCGCGATTTTACGCGATTCCTAATGATATCAATGCGTTCTGGGCGGCATTCATTCTATAATTTTCTTCTGTAGTTTTCCATAATTTTGTTAATAAAGTATTATAGTTTCATTATATATTGTGATATTTTATTAGGAATGAGCGTCAAGAAAACAGGTTCTACGTAGCTTCTATATATATATAGGCGCTATATCAGACAACTACCAGTGTTACCCGTGATTATCCTTCATATTATGAAGTAAGAATTATTTTCGTAAGCTAGGAAACGTATAAATTGGGCAATATATTTGCAGATTAGGAGGGAGGGGGATGTGGGGTAAAGTAAAAAAAAGCGTCATGCAATATTTATTAACTATGATTATTCTACATAATATAAAGTAAGAATTGTTTTCTTAACATGTTTCCTTATGTCCAGTTACTCATCTAGGCTTATATCCTTTTCACTCTCTTGAAAATGGGTTAGGTTATAAATTAAACTTTCAGTAAGTAATTCAGGGCCAAAAATTTACTCTGGGAAGGTACTGCCAAGCTTCTATGTTAACCTTCTTCTGATTTCTCAGTCTTAAAAATTTCCCTACTTGGCAGGTCTATTAGAATTTTTGTCTATTGGGTCTCTGTCTAATGGAATTTTAACAAAACAACATTATACCTTAATTTTCAGTTTCCAGTTTCTTTTCCTCTGGTTTTAGTTCTGATAATGCAATTTCTGTTATTTGAGTAAAATTTTAAGCCATATGAATGGGTTTATTTTCTAAATTTAGGGTAGGTATTGGCAGATCTTCGAAACCTCGTAAATTGGGATTGAGCAAAGTTGTTAAGCTGAATATACTTTTCTTGTACTTCATTTAAGCAGAAGATCTATTTTGAAAGGTTCCACTTTTATAACAGAAAGATTTTTAAAGGTCAGTGCCTAGGAGAGAAGGGGTCATAAGCGCCCATGAGCTGAATTTTAGGGGGGAGGCTTACCTGGTCTAATCGGCACTTCCAATGTTGTATAATAGAAATCTCAAAACAAAAATAGGTAAAATTCTAGATAATTGACTTCTTGTTATCTGGAAAGGGTTTAGGTTATGAAAATGAAACTTTCAGGGATGGGTGTAAAGGCTAAAGCGTGTCCCGGGAAGGTATTTTAAAGTACCCACCTCCAATCCTTCTCCCTCTAGAAGGCCCTGAAATTTGCCTACGTGACAGGTCTATACCTATTGAAATTTTCACAATACAACATTTTACCTTAATTTTCAGTTACTAGTTGCTTTTTCTCTGCCTTTAGTTCTGAAAATACAATTCCTGTTATTTGAGTAGAATTTTGAGCCATATCAGTTTTTTTTTCAAAATTTAGGAAATGTATTTGCACATCTTTAAAACCTTATAAAATGGAATTGAGCAAAGTTATGAAGCTGATAACAATTTTGTTGTACTTCAATTAAGCTGAAGATCTATTTTGCAAGGTTTCACTTTTATAAAACACATATTTTTAAAGGTCATCAAAGGTCAGGGCCATTTGGAGGGAGAAGGAGTAGAGGTAGTTGCTGGTCAATATCTTCTCGGGACATACGTTAGTCTGTAGATTCATCCCTGAAAGTTTCATTTTCCTAACCTAAACCCTTTCTCAGATAGCAAGAAGTCAATTAACTAGAATTTTACCCAAAAATATAAGGCAGCGTCATTAAGGAAGGGGGGCACCCCCTTATGGGCACCCGTCGAAGGAGTGGAGGCAGGTGCTTCAGAATACCTTTTCTATGACATACTATATTATGTAGGTCTATCCCTGAAAGTTTCTTTTTCCCAACCTAACCCCTCCAATTTAGCAAAAAGTAGCTTGTCTAGAATTTTATCACATATTACCATCTTTTCAATCTTTTACATACAAATGGAATTCACTTACGACATAAACAGTACTTCTTACTTGCCGGTCCGACACTCACGAGTCAACTGAATATATTATAACATAGATAAGCCGTTGAATGATCTGACATTTGTTGTTATTCGAAAGGGCTTCAAAATTGCAGTCGAATTGTCGAACTGTCAAAAGAATGAAATACATTTTTGCGCATGTTTTTATACGAGAGCTTGAAAGTTCAAGGAAAAAAAGAAATATTGACCGATGAGATGGCATATATATAGCTTTGATCAAATGATCTTGTACATGATTATCAAGGGAGTTAGAACTATGTTCCTTTATGTACAAAACGAAAGTAAGGGCGCAAAACTTGACGTCGGTTAGGGGTTTCTTTAGTGGAGGTGCAAAGACCAGGGCTAGATCTAGGGAGGGGGCTAGAGGGGACAAACACTCCAGGCGGCAAAACAAGCTTAAATAATTATATTTTTGGCAAAATATTGTAATATTTACAATATTGATGGTGCGGTAGGTGGTTGCAAAACCTAAATTTGCCTCCCCCCTCCAAGAAAAAAAAACTGGAAAAGACAGGAGGCACACCCATCGTTTGAGAGAGGACAAAAGAGCCATTCCTTTTAAAATTTCTTTCAATGTATATAGGCTACTAAAAAGAGATAAATATTGTTGAAACACGTCAAAAACAGGTTTCTTTTCTATAGTATTGATCTCTTCAGGATTATTTTTCATTTTTGGACCCCTTCGATAGAAAACCAAAGCTAAATTTTTGGGTACAAGTTGCAAAAACTCTTTAATACTTCCCGAAATGACTCGTATTATTTCGTCTTTGTTAAAAGCTAGAGGGGGCGGGGCTCAGAAACAATCTTAAAGGTATAAGGAAAGAGGGGTCATTTAGGAGCTGAACTGAATCATATATTATCTACTGTTTAAAAGAGAAATTGATAACTAATTGGTTTAATTAAAGTTAATTAAGCAGTTGCATAACTCATAAAGCGCCATTGGTTTTATATGTCTTGGTTTGAAACAGGTTGTAAACTATTATCAAACAGTTAACGAACTGTAAATAAAGAGCTACGCGTCTCAATATTCCCTGATACTATAAAAACGGGATTTCTTCATCAATAGGTATATCAAAAGAATTAGCATATTGTGCTGATTTCAAATATACAATATTCATTAGGTTTCGTGTTGCCAATCAAAGGCTATGAGCCTGAGAAAATTTGCCAGATTTTTGAAAAAGGGGGAAAACATCCGCTAAAATACAAAAAAACTTAATGAAAATAACATCATCATATTCAGCGTATCAGAGAACCCTGCTATAGAGGTTCTGATCTCCTATCTGCAAAAACGTGGAATTTTGTGTTTTTTGTCAGAGAAAAGATCACGGCATGTTAATTTGCTGTTGTTATTGTTTTTTTTTCTCCCTGGCGGTGATTATGTTGAACCAATTGTCCTGGAATATTGCGAGAGGGCTCATTCGCACGGAAACGAAAAGTCCTTGTGTACTTTTTAAGTGACCAAAAATTGGGGACAACTAGCCCTCCTCCCATGTTTTCCCCCCTAAAAAACATATGATTTTATGAAATTCGTTTTATTTGTCTTTTACACGTGGAGATGCTTTGGGGAAATTTTTAGCGGAGTTGGAATTCTGTGGGTGATTCTTACGTGGAGGAATTTACAACGGAAGGAATTCTCCATGGGGGAATTATTACTAAGAGAAATTCTCAACTGGGAAATTTTCTGCGGAAGAAACTTTCCACTGAAGGGGGGGGGAGGATTTTTGGAAATATTTTTCAAACAGGGGAATTCCCCATGACCTTAAAAAGGCTCACAAATTAAATAAAAACAAGTCTTTCCTCAATTGAAAAAATGCTAAGGAGAATTTTTTGGTGGAATCGTAGATCAATAAATATTCTGGGGCAATTTGAACCGAGGATGGAATTTGCCGGGGGTAATTTCCAGTGGAAGAAATTCAAGCAGGATCAACTTTCTTTGGAGGACTTTTCGTGGGGGGATTTTCCATGGAGGTAGTGGATTTCCAGGTACTATTTGAAAAACAGTCAGAAGTTAAATAAGAGAAGAAAACATTTTTTCTGCTGAAAGTAAGGAGCAATATTAAAACTTAGAATGATCAGGAATTACTTTGTACATGGGAGTGGGACACCCCCCTCCTCAATACCCTACTCTTTACACTAAAGTTTGACCCTTGGCTCAATTCTTTAAGAACGATTCCTGAAACACAAGGGTCGTGAAATTAGAATCATAAAATTTTTAAAAGTTCTTGAAAAACTTTAGCGTTAAGAGAGGGATATTGAAGAGGAGGCAGCTCCCCCTCAAATACAGAAATAATTTCTGTTAATTTTATGTTTTAATATTCCTCCTTATTTTCAGTAAAAGAAACTTGATTTTTAATTCACAGACCAAAATCAATCCCATCTGGTAAATATAAATCAGAATATAAATTTAGGTTTTATCATAGGTAAATGAGTGTCCACCACTCAGATGATATGAAAATGTAAAATTACCCATAGGAAGAGGGCCAAAACACAGAAAATTTAAATTTTTAGCCCGTCAAATTTCAATTATTTTTATGGGGGAGAACGTGGGGTTTACGAAAAGTCAAAATGAGGTATTGCTTTAGTGCTCTGCTATATTCTATAAAACATTTTAAAAGCCTATATGATTGGAATATATCCGAAAAAGTCAGATGGAACACTCTAGAGCTGCCTTTAGTAAAGGGCCATAAGCCTTTAATTAATTTTTTTCCTGGAGCCACTTTATATGTGAAGGATGATCATAGAAATTATGAAGGGGGCTCATTCGATTGAAAACTAAAAGTTTTGGTGCCCTTTCTAAGAGTCAAAAGTAATTGAATGGTAATCAGCCGCCTCCCGTGTCCTTTTCAGCTGCCCTTCCCCTTAACATATCTCATTTAAATATTTCTCCAGGGATGATATGACCCCTTCCCCACAACCCCCTAGGGTATTTGACATAAGCTATGTAAGATGTCCCATTGTGTCCATATAGAATGTGTTTTTAGAAAGCCAGCATGTTTGATCCTGGGTCTCAAAAAGCTTAGGGTATTGAGATGAAGTTTTAAGAAAATGTTGAGGAGGCTTTTAAGCAAAATCAAAACGCAATAATAAGTTCATTCTGGTTGTCAAAAAAGGGAATTTATGCCAATATCAAAAACGTCAAAATATCAGATGGTTTATTGGTCTTGGGGGATTATTTGAATTGGAAATTGCTTCTTTTTTTTAGTATTTTCATTGGCAAATAAAAAAAGAGGACAAATATATCTTTTAGTCCGAATTGATAGTCTATTTTGTCAAGGGAAGCATTTAGGGTGAGTTCAGGGTAAGTTTGACATAGTTTTCTGTGGAGTAAATAGTTTTCGGGAGAGATTTCAGGGGTAATTTTACACAGGGATATTTTGTAAAGGTTCTTTAAAAAAGACTGCTCAAACGCAAGGACCGTTGAATTTGTATGAGATGTATTTTCAACGAACTTTAAGACTTCAGCGCAAAAAGGGATGGTTAAGAAGGGGTAGCCTCCCTCATATACGGAATAAGAAGACACCAATCAAGCCACCAATAAGAGCATTTATCTATCAGCCTTTTGATTATATATGTATGTCTGACCTCTCAGTGGAATTTCCATCAAGATCACTGGATTTTGAGGGGAGTCTCCCTCTTTCTTCAAAAATCAGGTAAATTTTAATCAAGCTCTTAGCTGTTGACGGGTAATACTAAAATTAATGAAAAATATACGTTTGGAATCAGCATAAAAATCCAATCCTTTTTATGTGTTAACTATTATCAAAATTCCATTTTTTAGAGTTCCGATTACTATTAGGCTGTGTCGCTCCTTACTTACAGTTATTACTATTAGCTGCATAAAAAGTAGAGATTTCAAACAGAATTAAAACAAAAATAATTTTTTATGGCTCATCATAGTGTAAAATAGCGCAAAACTGATGGAGTAGGAAGAAATATATACAATGTAAATAAACTCAAAACTTAAATATTCCACAAGCCTATGGAAATACATTCGGAAGAGCAGAATCAAAATTTAGCTGCTTTCTAAACGACTCAGTTCTTCTTCGGATAGCATCTAAGGGACTAGTAACTCCATATCTGGTCGACACAAGGATGTTGCTAGTACAAAGGGGCAGTTCGAAGAAGGCATTTCACATATTTGTAAATACACTTCCTAATGTAAGCAATATTACTACGAATGAAAAGCTGTCAAAAAGGTGAAAGAGCAATCTAATACGGGGCTACGAAAGCATTGTAAAGAAATCCTAGGATACGGCGACTAAACTTAAATTTCATAGCAACTGAAAGGCCATAAAGTTTCCTACTCTTATTCCCAAAAGAAACTTTGAACAGAGTGCAATTTGCACGCATTTCCAATCGGTACTCAAAGGTATATTAGGTGATCATGTTCATGAACTATGTGGGAACCCAGAAACAAGCAAATTGGCTCTTAGAAAAGGCGATTAAAAATCAGGAACTCAGTTTCACTCTTGTTGAACTTTAGTCCGACATGGTCATACTTTTCCGAGAGTACACGGAATTTTCTCTTCTATTCCAGTCTGCGTTCGACTAACGTTCAGAATATCATCAGCGTAATTTAAAAACGAGACATCAACTCCTCTAAGGACACAAGTTGTAACAGCTTTATGTTGAGGTTTAGCAATGCTATTATTGAATAGGGGTGGACAAGCCTGAGCTGCCTGTCTAATACCATTTTCAATCGGGATTTATGGAGTAAGCTCAGTAACACTAGGCGATACAATAATCTTAACTTTAACGTTTAGCTTCCTCTACATATCTCAGAAAGCCTTTACACTTGAAGAATTCACTCCACGTTTGCAAGCCGTCAGTAGAATGTGGGAATGGAAACCAGAGTCAAATGCGCTTGAGACATCAAGTCCTGCAAAGTAAAGTACTTCATCGTCTTAGCAGCATCAATTGGTGAATATTTTATACAGTACAGGGAAAACAGTAATCGGTCTGAGCCGAAGAGCACTTGTCAGAATGTTTTCCCTTTTTTAATGACAGGACTAACTATACCAGTACTAAATAGATCTGACACCAACTAAGAGCAAAATTTATTTGATAAAGCAGCGTCAAGTGCTCAACTAGAGACGAGAAGCCAGCTTCAAAGATTCTTAGCATAAATGTCATCAATGTCATAGAAATTCTTTTTCGGAGCTTAGAAATACAGTTAATCATCAGAGAAAGTAGCTTGTGGTTTATAATGGCCCTCTTATATTTCAAAAATATATTGGATTAGACATGACTTAGAAGATTGCTTCACCAGAGACGCAGAAAAATTAAAATAAGTAAGCAGTCACCAGAAAAATTGCCGAACATGATGTTGTGCTAAATAAAATTTTTATATCGCTTCGTGAATGAAACTCAGGAATGGATCTATAACACAGCTTCTAAGAATTTTTTCTTCTTCGGTTTCAATTCTGAATCAGCTTTTACTTGAGAGAAGATTATATTTTTGAAAATTATGTAATTATTTTCTAGAGCGGGATTGCACCGAATCAATGGTCTGAGAATATTGGAAGAGGGCTTATTGAAAGAGGGCAACAAAGGAGTTGGCTCCTCAGAAACGTGGTGTTTTCTGTCTTCTTATGGCGAAACAGAAATTTTTGTCCAAAGAGGAAGATGATACTATTGAGAGAAAATTCTAATACATAGAATCTATTTAAAATCATCGTAAAGCTATACATTGAGCTTCCCAGCTTCATATGTCATAATTTCTCTCGATAGCATATTCTTTTCTAAAGATATAAGCGGTTTATTATAAAAAAAAAACTATAACCGATATAGTTATAAAAGAGACATAAAACTATAATAGAGACAATTATTTTCAAGTTTCATTGAAATGAGTTGATTCATGTAAGCTTCATAAAATTAAATCCAGTTGGATAATTATACATCAGATATTATGCAGGAGGGTCGGTGGAACTTTCTGCTGGGTGGGGTGGTAGGGTGCCTGGAGCCTCAGAAAGTGCATTCTTATGCCCCAAATTGTTATAGCTTTCATTTAATCTTCTGATAAACTTAGAAGAGAGAAGGACATGAGATGTTCGCTAATATGTATTTATTAGGACGAAATATTTCACGACCGATATGGGTGCAGCAGAGTTACGGCCCCCTCTTATCGCATGAATATTTTAAGAGGGTCACTAAAAGATTACATTCATATGATTACTGGTAAATGAAAATTATCAACACTAATGGCAGTACAGCAATTACTAGTAGGACTAGAAAATATAAAAAGAGTAGATCTAATTTAGTTTTGATTTTTTATGATCTGTAGTTTAAGCCCATAGATAAAAAACAAATTAAAACAAAAAAGAATACTGATAGAAAAGAGACCGTGTTTATTTAATTAACTTTTGACCTAGCGTGTGCATTATTTTAAATTACCGAGCAAATTAATAGAGAGAGAGGTAGATAATAAACAGGTGAAATTAAATAATCTGCTAAGTTAAATTAATTGTCTACTAAATTAAATTTAATCAAATTAAGAAAGTGCATTAAATACAATGACATGATGCAGCAAATAATGTTGTCTCATTCACTTAAGCTGTTGATGGCGCAAAGGGCGTCGACAATTGTCAGCATTTCAGTTGCCAGGTCCTTTTTTAGGGTTAGCTCGAAAGTCTATTACCCAGGCTTGTAGCTGCAAGCCTATATCGCTGCATCAAACTCCCGTATTGCCACGTAGGGATCAATTCACTGGTCTAGAAAAAGATTTCATAATTTAACCTAGCCCCAAAATGAATATCCAGTTCGTACAATCCATTCCTGGACAGAAAATATGAACGCCCCTCTTAAGCAAACGATTTGTTAAAATGCCTGCTATTGCTTTACATTCTTTGCTAAGTAAAAATAACTTCGCGTAATATGTAGCATAGAAAACTGATTAATAATGTGTAGCTAATGAATAGCTGGGAAATGAACGAGTTCTACATACCCAAGCTAGAATATCCAGGCAAAATTAACAGTTTGAGAATACTTCTACAACTTTGGATTGGAAATTCAGTTCTATTTGACAGCTATGACCACAAACCCCAACTCTCAGCTTTTTATGGCACTTGGTATTAACCAAGTGACATATAGCAATCGCAAATTCTGTCTGTCTGTCGGTCCCAGTTTTGCTACTTTAGGCACTTCCAGGCAAGCTAGGACGATGAAATTTGGCAAGCGTATCAGGGACCGGACCATATTAACTTAGAAATAGTCGTTTTCCCGATTTGACCATCTGGGGGGGAGTGGGGGCCGGTTAATTCGGAAAGAATTGAAAAATGAAGTATTTTTAACTTATGAGCGAGAGATGGGATCTTAATGAAATTTGATGTATGGAATGATATTGTGTCTCAGAGCTCTTATTTTAAATCCTGGCCGAATCTGATGACATTGGGGGGAGCTGGAGGGGGGAAACCTAAAATCTTGGAAAACACTTAGAGTGGAGGGATCGGGATGAAACTTGATGGGAAAAATAAGCACAAGTCCCAGATACATGATTGACATAATCGGAACGGATCCGCTCTCTTTGGGGTAGTTGGGGGGGGGGGGTAATTCTGAAAAATTAGGAAAAATGAGGTATTTTTAACTTACGAACGGGTGATCGGATCTCAATGAAATTTGATGTTTAGAAGGATATCGTGTCTTAGACCTCTTATTTTGAATCCCGACCAGATCTGGTGACATTAGGGGGAGTTGGGAGGGGGAAACCTAAAACTTGGAAAACACTTAGAGTGGAGGGATCGGGATGAAACTTGGTTTCATCCGATCATAAATAAATATCCCGAAAAATAAACACAAGTCCTGGATAGATGATTGACATAAACGGAACGGATCCGCTCTCTTTGAGGTAGTTGGAGGGGGGGTTATTTCTGAAAAATTAGAAAAAATGAGGTATTTTTGACTTACGAACGGGTGATAGGATCTCAATGAAATTTGATATTTAGAAGGATATCGTGGCTCAGAACTCTTATTTTAAACCCGACCGGATCTGGTGACATTGGGGGGGGGGAGTTGGGAGGGGGAAACCTAAAACTTGGAAAACACTTTGAGTGGAGGGATCGGGATGAAACTTGGTGGGAAAAATAATCACGAGTCCTAGATACGTGATTGACATATACGGAACGGATCCGCTCTCTTTGGGGTAGTTGGGGGAGGGGTTAATTCCGAAAAATTAGAAAAAATGAGGTATAGAAAAAATGACGTATTGTCAACTTACGAAGGAGTGATCGGATCTTCATGAAACTTCATATGTAGAAGGACCTCGTAACTCAGATCTCTTATTTAAAATCTCAACCGGATCAAGCGTAATTGGGGGGGGGCAGTTGGGGGGACCGAAAATCTTAGAAAATACTTAAAGCGGTGAGATCAGGATGAAACTGGATGGGAAGATTAGAAACCTTTCTAAGATACGTGACTGACATAACCGGACCGGATCTGCTTTCTTTGGTGGAATTGGGGGGGGGGGGTAATTTTGAAAATTGAGGTATTTGTAACATACGAAAGGGTGACCAGATCTTAATGAAATTTGATATTTAGAAGGATCTTGTGCTTTAAAGTTCTAATTTTAAATTCTGACCAGATCCTGTGACATTGGGGGGAGTTGGAGGGGTAAACCAGAATTCTTGGAAAACGTGAAAATTGGGGTATTTTTATCTTACAAATAGATGATCGGATCTTAATGAAATTAGATTTTTAGAAGGAATTCATGTCTCAGAGCTCTTATTTCAAATCCCGACCAGATTTTTTGACATTGGGGGGAGTTGGAGGGGGAAATCTTGCAAAAACGCTTGGAGTGGAGGAATCGGGATGAAGCTTGGTGGATAGAATAAACAAATGTCCTTGATACGTGATTGACAGAATCGTACTGGATTCGCTCTCTTTGGGGGAGTTGGGGGGAGGGGTTCAGTGATTTGGCGAGTTTGGTGCTTCTGGACGTGCTAGGACGATGAAAATTGGTAGGCGTGTCAGGGAGCTGCACAATTTGACTTGATAAAGTCGTTTTCCCAGATTCGACCATCTGGGGGGCTAAAGGGCGAGGAAAAATTAGAAAAAATTAGGTATTTATAACTTACGAGTGGGTGATCGGATCTTAATGAATTTTGATATTTAGAAAGACATCGTGACTCAGAGCTCTTATTGTAAATCCTGACCGGCATTAAGCCTCTTATTTTCCTTTTTAAATCAATCTATTGATTCATAGAATTTTGTTAGAGCTCATACCATATGATCTCTTGGCTCTTAGCTCTTCCCGCCTCGTCACAAGTACCATATGAGCTCTTAGCTCTTGTTATTGTAGAAATTTCCATTTCTGCGTTAAATTTCTCTTCTAGATTTTTTATACATTAAAAGATTTGCAGCAGGGACCAAGTTTGATGCATTGAGATAAAATTAAAATTAAGCTGCTGTAGTCTTCAAAGTTATAGTGAAAGTTATTGTAAGTTATAGTATGAATTTGACTGGTATAACACACAACTAGGGTAAAAGATTCACTTTGTTTCCAAACATACAAATGGTTGCGCCCAAACTCTTGAAAAGCTTTATTCTGGTGAGTACTGTATACGGTATGATTATTAAAATTATAATGGAAGTACTAAACTAATGTCTTAAATTATTACTTAAACCGTCTAAAATAATGTCTTTCAGACGTTAAGTTATAGCATGAATCTGACTAGTATAACGCACAACTGCAGATAAAAGATTAGTTTTGCAGCCAAACATACGAATGGTTGAGCTAAAGCTCTTGGAAAGCTTTATTATGGTTAGTACTGTATATGGTTAGTACGGTTATTAGAGATATAACGGTAGTACTAAACTAATATTCTAACTTATTACCTAAATCGTCCAAGTAACGTCTTTCAGACATTACGCTATAGTATGAATTTGACCAGTATGATATACAGCTGCGGTAAAAGACTTATTTTGTTTCCAAACATGCGAATGTTTGAGCCCGAATTCTTGAAAAGCTGTATTCTGGTTAGTACTGTATATGGTTAATATGGTTATTGAAGGTACAAGGGTAGTACTAAGCTAATGTACTAACTTTTACCTAAATCGTCCCAAATAACGTCTTTCAGACGTTATGTTACAGCATGAGTTTGACTAGTATAACGCACAACTGCCGTAAAAGATTAATTTTGTTTCCAAACATGCGAATGGTTGAGCCTGAATTCTTGAAAAGCTGTATTCTGGTTAGTACTGTATATGGTTATTGAAGTTACAAGGGTAATACTAAACTAATGTCCTAACTTTTTACCTAAATCGTCCCAAATAACGTCTTTCAGACGTTATGTTACCGCATGAGTTTGACTAGTATAACGCACAACTGCCGTAAAAGATTAATTTTGTTTCCAAACATGCGAATGGTTGAGCCTCAATTCTTGAAAAGCTGTATTCTGGTTATTACTGTATATGGTTAATATGGTTATTAAAGTTACAAAGGGTAGTACTAAACTAATGTCCTAACTTTTTACCTAAGTCGTCCAAAACAACATCTTTCAGACGTTAAGTTACAGCATGAGTTTGACTAGTATAACAAACAACTGCCGTAAAAGACTAATTTTGTTTCCAAACATGTGAATGGTTGAGCCGTAATTCTTGAAAAGCTGTATTCTGGTTAGTACTGTATATAGTTAATTTGGTTGTTAAAGTTACAATGGTAGTACTAAACTAATTTCCTAACTTGTTACCTAAAATCATTTAAATTTTTCATGTTTCTCTTATGTAATGTAGTTAAAAAATAGAGAACTGAAACGGATCTATGTCTTTACACTTTTGCATCAAGAACAAGACAAATGAATTCTTCATAGTGAAGGGTAACCACGCCGTCAAGATCACTGTCCTTTTTTCTAAATGCTGAAGTCAGATTCTGAAGTATTATGCAGCACTGAATAAAATCATCGAAATAGATTGTTCCTCTGCCGTGGCGATCAAACTTCTTGTGCATTAGGCAAACCAGACTTTCCTGAAAAAAGTATTAAATGTTGAAATAATAAGATAATTTCTCTTAAATCGTTATTTCTGGTACAATTAAAGTCCAATTCACATTCATGCTCATTTAGACAAACATTCCGGCGTAATTATTATCGACCAATCATAATCCATATTTTCGCTTACAAGATTCCCTGATTGGTATAAAAGTGGTTGTCCTGGAAATTCATAACCAGCTAAGCCCACGTGTGAATAGGCTTTTACCTACAGGCGCGAATTTATAAATTCTCCTTACTATTCCACATCTAAACTTATTCAGTTTGGATAGATGGGGAAAGTTTATTTTAAACAATTAGAGGGAATGAAAGGAGAAATCCATAAAAATAAATAATTTTTATTCCTCTTTATGTCTAATTGTCCAAATTCGTTGAAAAGAATCTGAGTTGCATGAAGCCTATTAAGGACATAAAGAAAAGCTTTTACGATTGTAAAAGCTTTTACGATGTCAAGATTGTAAATCTTGATTTAATTTGGGAATCAACTGTTGATTTTTTTGGTTTTTCTTCTTACAGTTCAGGTTTGCTCTGAATAACGTGTTTCATCATCTACCCAAAGAAATAAAAAACATGGAAGAATATAACACATTTTTGTCTGAAAATCATGAAGATGTAGCATACCTTTGTCTTAATATTTTAATTGAACAAAGAACTGTGAATAGTTGGATATCAAAAGATAATTAACTGAAAGTACCCACCACGTTACAATTATGTTTAAAGTATGTATATCAAAAATATTATTTAGAACCGAAAAATTTATTTTCCTCTTTTTAGTCCATTTGTAAAACGTGGTTTCTTAAAAGTTTTTTCTTACAAAGTATTTATACAGGGGAAAAAATGGGAAAAATGTAAATTTTAGAATCAATTTGCTATTATTTACTGCCAACTGCGCCCTCTACTTTATTTTAATAAAAAAATAAAAAAATAACAAAGTGTTATAAATGTAAGATTACTCATTTGAAATTTCTCACCCCCTAAAATTTCTGCGCTTGGGGCCAGTGCTCCCTGTTTACCCCACTTAAAACGCCTCTAATCCTATCTTACTGTAAAAAAGCAGGGGCAAAAACGTACTAGCCAAAACGTTTCCTCTCTTTTGATGGGAGGAGGGGTATATTTTACACATTTACCGGTCATTTTTACTGGCTTCTTTTATTTCTTCAATAATTAAGATAATATCCGTTTCTTTCATATGGTACGACTAGGAGAAAAATTACTTCCTCTATTGTTTTATCGTGAGCGTAAGCTGCGTCTCTACTACTAATTGATCACCTAGCAAATTCCCTTTGAACAGAATTGAAATGTAAACCTTGGATTCTACAACGAAAGCGATCGGGTTTAACTTTTTCTGCCGTTTTCTGACAGTGAATCTCAATTCTAAAATTTCAATTATTTTCTTTAATTAATTCAACCAAATCCACTCCCACAGACCTGTCTTTTGAAACTTATATGATTATTTTGTAGCTAATTCCTGAAATCAACTATAAGATGTCATGCGTTGCCTCAAGTTTATGTTTGTAATATTTGACCTGTTCCTCCTGTTTTTTTTTCTGCAAGAACATTCGCTTTGTTTAGGATCGATTGGACTCTCTCAAGTGTTCACTTATAAGCTATAGGTTACTTCATACCTCCAGCAAATATATCATCCAATACCCACTGTATATCAAATTTTTTTTGAACTATGGAACTATTGGTAAAAGCATCTCGAACAGCAAGGTCTTAATCAATTGTCCATGCATTGAATATAGCTTACTTGCCTTTCCAGTTTGGCTAGTATGTGTGCCTAAACAGATTGTTGAACAGTAGAAATATTGCTAACATGTCACAAATTTACGCCACCATTTAATATATTTTTGGAATATATCAGCAGCTTCTTTCTCTTTGTTATTTTTATTCAATAAGCACTTAGTTCAGAGCCTCGTCTATATTATGCCATTACAATCAACTAACATTATATTATCACAAATATTTCTTCGTACACACAGTCCAGAATGCTTTATGTGGCAATCAATCACGCCTCAAAACTGATCAGAGGACTTATAATCACTCCCCTAGCCTTGTGGAATATCTTAGCTCAAACAATTTAATATTCTTTTTCATAGCTCTTTCTTGTAATTGATAAATCAAACGTAAAACATGGCAGGCAAACAATGTTAAATTTGGTGAGAGTTTCCATCACATTTAAACATTTCATTAAACATTTTCACAGAATCATGCTCAAGTTTGGTGTCATCCGCTATGTCCACAACGGTGGCGCTTTAAAAATGTCGCTTTAAAAATGGTAATACAATTGACTTTCGTTTCATTTACCTTCGCGTGTTTTATCAAAGAAGGAAAGAACATGCATGTAAATCAGCAGAGTAATTCCTTACTTTCCTCCCGTCTTAGGGGGGAGAGGCTCTGGTCCCCTTCCTGCGTGCATGCCTAACCCGGGCTTAGATCAAATTTATAAAACTTGATATTATCCAGATCTTTCTTTTTGATGTTGACGTTTGTAAGATGTATCATGTTAGTGCCAGTAATAGCTACTCACTACACAAGCATGAATTTATTTCAGGAGAGGGACGTTTTCAGGTACGGGGAAACTCGCAAAAAAAAAACAACACGAAAAATAGAAATTTTAGGCACAATTTGAGAAATCATAGGAAAAACTTCAAAATTCACAATCATTTTGCTAGTCCAAGTGGAAGTGTATAGATAGCCCTAAAACTTTTTGATGAGGACTAAACGACTTGAAATGTACGTCTTATATTTTTTTTGGCAGCAATGAAACCATAATTTAACGTTGCAAGGAATTGATGCAGCAAACAGATTAACACTACCTGCTTGATCGCTAAAATCCATTTCAGGTTGGATATGTTTTAATGGAAAGGGGCATTGTGACACTAATGGTAATGCTTACCGTGAATGCCAACCCATTTATTTTCACTCAAAGGGTCCTACATTTGGAAAATTTAAGGAGTAAGTTTGTTATTTTGTACTTCAATTCCATCATCAAACTGCCTTTATATTACACTTGTCAGAAGTTTCACATGTAGTTGCTACCGAATACTAAAGTTTTCATGGAATCTCCAGTCGTTTCCGACTGTCAAAATTGCTGTAAATTATTACAAAAGACAGAGGTAACGATGGATTTTCTGTGGCTATTATCATCTATTTCTATTGATCCTATTGCTATTTATTATATTTTTCTTTTACCTAATGTAAAAATTGAGTCGGTTAAATCGCTGCATTTACCAACTGAGGACGATGTTTTGGCAAGTTAAGATCATATTTCCTTCATCATGTTATCTAATTCATTTTATTCTACTTATTCATAGAATTGAAATACTAGGAACAACTCTTGGCCACGGCAGGATACCGTGAAGGCTGGAGACTCCTTGTTTATGCCCTAAGTGCCTCTGAAAGAACAGGAGGATCTAACATCTAAGGCAAGGTGTTGGTTACACATAACAGTTCACAGAATATAAAAATATAAGTGGTATCTTAGCGCATTTACTATTTTTATAAAAGGCAAATTTTTTTTTATTTCATATAGAATGTTAGCAATTTGTTTTCTAAGGACATTAGTTACCTGAAGACGGTATCCGAACATTATCAGAGCTTGTCTGAACTCATTGACGTCTATTGTACCAGAATTATCTCTGTCAAAGTTTTTAAAACAGTTCTGCCAGTCTGTTATGAACTTCCACAAGCTACAAAATTCTTCAAAATTGATTGTTCCTGTATATAAATGACAAAATATAAGAGTTTCCCCATTAGTCTTCCTACGTATCCTAGGAATATCTTTAGTTAAATTCGTTTGCTATAAAAAATATAATTAACTCATAATTTTGAAATTCATAAAAATGAAACATAATAACACTTGAGATTCCGCTTTAAAATAGGAAAAGAAAATGCATTGACTACATGAGAGGATTTAGATAAACATTTAAATTCTGTGATTCCATGCCAGCTTTGTCTAGTGTAAAAATTACAAGCTTTGGATACACTTATTAGGCACCCAGTCCAAATCTGCCATGTTCAAAATACTTCAAGTCATACAATCTTACTTGGGAGATTTGTGAAGCAGCAAGGTAGGAAGCAAGAATTTCCGTATTGCACTGATTCACGGCTGTTAACGTGACATCAAAATCGACCCTAAAATGTAAGTTGGCTCAAAATGTGCATTCTTATATAAGTTATTTTCGTTGGAATTATTTAATAACAGCATTTAGTATCTTAAATAAAATCCTAAAATATTTATTTGAATAGAAAGTGAATCACGAAGACGACAGCAAAACAAATATTTTCGATTATTGCAGAAATTCCTATTTCTTTAATACAGTGTAGTATATATAGCAATACAGAAATTCATATATGTGACTTCTCAGGGCACTACAGAAAGAACGTAAATTGAAACCTAAGAAAGCACACACAGACAGCAAATAAGAAGGAAAAAATTGTTCTTCATTCTTAAAATCTTATGCACAGCAACAATCAAAATGACACAATTTAATTAAAACATGGAACCCAGTCATTATGAAACTTCAGCCAAAAGATATAATATAGTACATCTTCCTTAAAAACTGTTCCGCAAATAATGCTAAAATTACAGTTTTTTGCATTTCTTAAAAAGTACAGCTGATTGAAATACTGCTAAAAGCCAATACTGGAAAAAATCAAAGAAAGATGGACGAAAGATTTTGAAAACGTGCTAAACCGTGATAAAATTATAGAAAAAGATATAGAAAAGAACGAAAAGTTTATGACACTTTGGAAGGGAAAAACATTTATTTTGTGAGGAAGAATTAGTGACAGTACTAAAATGATTAAAAAACAGCGAGGTACCAGGTGCTGATAGTGTGGTAAATGTGTTTTTAAATGTGTTGGTCGTGAAGTTAGAAATAAATTACTGAAGATTCTCAATATGATTTTTGAAAAAGGGGAAGTACCTAGCCATCTTAGGAAAACTTCAATTCAACTCCTCTAAAAGAAAGATAGTAAGAGTCAGTGTGGTGAATATAGAGGTATTAGCTTTGTTTCTGTAGAAAGGAAATTACATAATAATGATAGATGGTAATAAACTCACCTAAGCTACGGATATCAGGTGATTAATTTATCAATCACCTGACGTCCATAGCTTAGGTAAGCTTATTACCATCTATCATTATTATGTGTAAGAGTCAGGTTGGCCTTAGAGAATATATTAGGAAGCAAATTTCAAGAGAAAAATAATTTAGTATTAGGAAGGGTAGACGATGCGTCGACCAAATTTTCACTTTTAGATTAAAAATTTGGAAGTGCCTGAGTCACCAAAACCCCTTTAGTCTTCAGTCCTATAGATTATGAGCAAACATTTGATTCAGACGATAGAAGACCTTTAATGAAGGTCCTATCCTTGTATGGTATACCAGAGAAATATACGCAAAAGTGATTAGTACTATGCATGAGAATACCACTGCTGTGGTCAAGGTAAGAAATGAGGTCAGTAGCTGGTTTCACATTAAATAAGGAATTAAGCAGGGTTGTTTTCTATCCTTATTAATCTGGATCATTTTAATGGAATTTGTCCTAAAGAGCACAGCAAATGCTATGAGAGAGCACGGAATCAAGTGGAGGAGTAGAACTATCCTAGACTTCAAATATGCTGATAAATTTACTGTCTTATATGAAAATGTTGACAAAATAAATGAACGTTTCGAGGGTTCATTGTACAAGAAGAGGTTTGAAAGTTAAGGTTAAGAAGATTAAGCCGTTAAGACTGGGGATAAGTGAAGGTAACGAGGTTATATTAGTTAGCAATAAGATCGATCAAGTGCACATCTTCACTTACTTAAGTAGTATTATTAGTGCAGTGAAGATCTTAGAAGTTGAATAGCCAAGGCCCAAGATATTTTTTACCAGTTGTAAAAATTTTGGAAAAATACGAAGATAAGTCTGCCAATCAAGATTAGAATATTCAAAGCTACAGTGACTATAGTTATCAAGTATGGTTCTGAAACATGGGGACTCAAAAACGGAGAAGGAATTGTTAGATGCTTTCAAGACAAATTATCTATAGATCATTCTAGGTACCCGTTTGACTAACCGTACTTCAAAATGTAAACTGTACGATAGATTTGATTCAATTTGATAGAATGACACATTAAGATCAAGTTAAGACATCTATGACACATTCTACGGATGTAGGATGACAGATTGCCAAAGATCGTCCTTGTGGGCTAACCATCTAGGGCCAAACGAAAAACAGGTCGTCCCCGAATATATTTAAAATATATTTTAAGCGTGAATGTACTTAATATGTATTTATATTTTTTCCCAAATAACGCGCCATTCAGCCCTTTGGGATTTTTCTGCTTATAAATGGAAGTATAGCCTATTGATAATAAAAGGAACTTGAACTTGAGTCACTACTTGTATAGCAAATGCAAGTTAGACACCTAAAATCTTTAAGGTTTGAACTAGAAACGAGACACGCAAAATCGTAAACCGAACTAAATCTAAATATTTTGAGCCTTCTTAAGTATTCCAAACAAAAACGGCACAGTAACTTCTACCATAATATGGTGATTGTACGGCAGCTTCTACCCTAAAATTGTCTCTTGGGCTAATTTCCTAAAAAAAAAACTTATGGCACAAGTACCAAGTCTTTCATGATTTCATCTGCATGTAAACCCGAAAAAAGAAAACACATGCTTAGTCATTAGAAAACACACAAAAATAAATATTGAGCAAAGAACAAGTTTATATTGCAATAAACCGTATATAGCAATCACCAGAGCTGTATTTGGTGACGTCTGCGAAATTATTTGATATAATTTGTTAAATTATCTGCATTCATTATCCAAAGGTTTCATTATCAGCAAATTCTCCCGCACTGTCTTGTTTGGTATTTTCGCCCGTTTATATACATTCTTACGTTATTTTCCTTTCATTTGTTTTTCAATAGAAAGTGAATTTGATTTAAAAAATGATTTAGCAGAAAATGTATTATGATTTTGGAAGGCTGGAACAGCAGAGGAAATTTTACTTTTTCCATAACAAGCATTTTTCCAACGTGTCTACAAAATCTTGGCTGAAGTACGAAGATTATCATTTATATTCCCTCCCTTTCAATGGTTTTAACATTTTTGTCTTACCATTATTGTCTCTATCAAACATTCCTATCATAAGTCTGATGGTTTCCGGGTTAAATGGGGACATAGAACCATTTAAAAGAGCTGCTCCTAGCTCATTAGCTGTGATGCTCCCACTTCTGTCCTTATCCACATTTTGGAAGAGGCCAGCCAAATATTCACGCGATGGTAGGTTTCCTTGCATTATTCCAACTATAAAATAAGTAACACTTCTGATGGTTAGACTTTCAACAATTAGAAACTAAACTGGCAATTTAAGACCATCAACAGACAGTATGACATAGCACACTCATGTTCAACTGATAAAATTATTGCTTATCTTAGATCAAACGCGTCATCCAAATAATAGTTACTTATCGTATCTGGTTTTGTTTGTTTTCCGAGTTTCTTCCTTTTATTCTATGAATTGTTTGGCGGAAGTAATCTTGTTTTGGCTATTTTACTTGCATTTTAATTTTGGTATTTAAAAAGCTTTAATTTTTTTAGTATTCTTTTTCAAATAAAATGTTCAATAGCTTTAAAAGAAATTAAACAAAACAGATTTAGAACATATATTTTTTTTAATTAATCATCAACTTTCCGTCTATTTTTTTTCAGCAGAGTTTCAATCGTTGTTGTCGCTTGCAAATCTTGTATGTTAATAATAAAAATTCCCCTACCTCCAAAAAAGGACCAATTTTAGGATTGTTCTTCTTGTCTTAAATGTAAACCAAAATATGAATAATTTTCATAAGTGCGTCAATTTTAATATTAAACATAGAATTAGCAGGACATAATGAACACGATACAGTTCGGACGTATCTGTACCAGTAAGAAAAGTTTTTTTTCCACGATAACCTTCGGAAAACAACTTTGGTGCGGATGGAAGGACTGTCTATGAGAGTTCTCATAAAACCTATTGCCACTGAAAAAAAAAAATGAGAAAAAACAAAAAAGTAAAGCAAAAAAAAGCTCGAGTTTTCCCAAATCAATTTGTTTTATTAAGTATGATGAAGTATATATAATTGGGATGCATTTTTTAACATTCATTTTCGAAAATATTAGGAATTACTTAGTCGTAGGTTATAATAAGTTTCTAGTTGGAGCTTACAGAGCATTAAATATTAGAAATCCAGCTGGATAAACAGGAGCAAAAAGCCTGTATTGTCACTATTACCGCAATAGCACACTATCATCCGTAACCATACAAACAAATGATTGTATGCTATTACATAAATATTCCAATTCTAACCTTCGTCATAGATTACACGTTGGGCGCACAGCTCAAATCCCAAGGCCATGGGATAGAGGCATAAAAGTTTATAAAACGAGTAAAATAATATATACTCCAAGAAACAGAATCACGCGAAAAGAAAAAACTTGCACAGTTTGATTCACCTGATTATCTCTAAAACGCTAAAGTGAATGAGCTCAAAACCAGAAAGATGTGCTGATTTTCATGACTTCAAAACTGATTAGATGTACTGATTTAGTGTCGTAGCACTATCTACCAGTACAAGCAGGGATTTTTACCAGAAAGCCGGACCTTAGGCCCTGCTGCCCTGAAGTCCTAAATTTTTACCAATTTCTAAGCATTTCTTCAGATTATCAAAAGATTATTTTTACCATTCTCCTCCCCAAAAAAACTCCTATGTACATGCCTATGGACAAGAGCTACTGATAGATATGCGCTCATACTCATGAATATCGGAATAGTATAGACTAGAAATAGGTAGAAGAAAAAACAAAATTTATTCCTCAGCTAAATCTTGAAAAAAATCTGAAATATTTCTCATATTTGACGAAGGCAATTGATAATCTTGACGGTTTTTTCTGTTAGATTTCTTCTTATTTCTATTTGACTTCTCTCCCATTGAAACATCTATTTCCTCAAAGTAAGAAATGTTCCAGAATTTCACCTGTCTATTATGAGACACAGAAGCAAGGTAGTGACCACACGTAGAGATATCGAGACGTTCAACAGGGTAGGATATGTGTCTATCCGATGCATCTTGATGACTCCCGATAACTCCAATAAAACGATGTGGAAATAGATGTAAAGCTCTAAAAACATAAAAAAAGGTTAATTGGAAATCCTTAATGGAAAAGTCATACTTCCCTTAAAATTAAGTAGGTCTGGTAAATGACCTTATTAAAATGCTTGCTGTATTATATTCAACTCTTTTGGCTTTTATTTAGATATGTATTTTATGATTAGTATTATTAGCATAGGCGACGCAAGGGCAGCAACAATTGTGAGGCCTAAGGGTGTCAGAATATTATTTCCAGAAAGGAAAAGATTGGAAGGGATTTCGCCTACTCCCCAGCGTCCGTGCAAGTATGAATTGACATATTCTTTAAACAAACTAGGCTTAAATTAAATGTCAATCTCTATTTGTAATCCAAGTTTTAAATTAGGAATACAGTTTATCTCCGATACCTTAATCCTCACAGATTTTAATCTTTTTTTTTTATTCAGCCTCCAATCTGAGAAAAATATTAAAAAGTATTGTTATTAGAAAAACGACACTTCACTTTCTTTTTTACCAAAGAAACAGAAGATGACTTTACACTCCAGTTGATCAATCACATCCTCTATTATGATACCAACATAATTTTCATACGGGAATCAAACATTGCAAGCTGTAAGACATTGTCATTCTGTAGTTTTTATACACTAACACTACTAGCAATATCTAAGACTGGATATGACAATTACACCACAATTTAGTTGAATTTTTCCACCTTTCCCCAATTTTGATCTACTTTTATATCGTTATTAATATTCCACCAATTGGAAAAACTATTCACTGCGTGTAGTTTTGCCTCCTTTATTCCTAAGAAATACGAAGACTAATTATAGTATTATCAGAATTACCAAGAGCAATGCCATGCAATCTAACTTAACACAGTATTTGCATTAATAACTATACCCCCCCCCCCAGAAAAAAAACAACATAAAATAAAGAACAACATTTTGGGACAGTTTAATAATGAGAAGGAAAAACCACGAGATCACTTAGTAGCCCTAACCCAGCGATGTAATGACCAGATTACAAATTCTAAGGATCGTCATTTAAATTTTAGAACAAAGGTTTCCATTGAATCTTTTCTATTCAAAAGCAATCAAAATAAGATTTCTACGTTCTTCTTTTTCAGTTCTAGGTTAATTTGTCGCACGAAAACAATTTGCAGTCTGGAACAATTGCCGACAGTAGAGATTACCATAATCCATTTGTAGATGATTGTTGATGGATCATTCCTTTGTGTTATAATTTGCTAATCAGCCATTTTTTCTCTAATAAGAGTGATAAGGCCACACCAAGCCTCTTGGTCAACATGGATTAAGGAATGACAGCTTTGTTTCCTTTAGTGGAGTTGAACCATTGTCTGGACAGGCAATGACCTGGTGTCACAAATGAACAAAAAAAAAGATGCAAACTGTCGGCTGAAACCTTGAGAGCTGCCCTCATAAGCAATAATGATACAGCAGTTATTCAAATCTTGAAAAGCCAGGATACAAAATTCCAGCTTTAATCCAACAAGAAATCAGAAAAATTAAGCAAAACAGGGTACTTGTGAATTTCTTAAGCTGGATTCAGAAAGCCTGTTAACAAAACTTTAGATGATCCTACTAAGAGACTCCAGAAACTCGAGTGCTCAGTTTCAAACTTGGAATCCAGCCTTAATGTGGTGAAATTATACCTATATCACTAGCTTATAACAGCAGACTAAACTTAACAACCACCAGGAACAAAACAACGTTAAGATTCAAATAATTTCATTTAGTGTTCCTTAGACCGATGAACCCATTACTCAAGAGTCAACTCTCTTTCATTATGTGAAAAAAAGCTTTTCCCCAAAACCCTGGGTTTTACACCGTTTTTTTTAGTTCTGATAACTTTTTACGTCATTCAGTCTAATGTTAATGCTGCTCTTGATCATTTTTCTTTACTCCTTACCTGGGATGCTTTGCTTATCCTTGCCAAGCTTATTGTTATAAAACTCTTTTTGTTTTTTCTCTTCTTTTCTTTTTTACTGCCTCATATTTTCAAATAATTTGTTCTTTATTAATTTGTTGTTAGATATCATTTGCACTTTACTTCATTTACAGTGTCCATTTTCCATATCTACACTATTTTTCACTCATCTTTTTTAAATATAATTTTTTTTTAAATTTGTTTCTTTTCCTCTTTTATCTTTATTACTATTACTTTAAGCGTTTTATTTAATTTATTTATTTTTGATTCTTCAAATATTTTGTTCAACACTTTCCCAAGCGCTGTTTTGGTTATTATCATTTTTCTTGTTCTGCACTTCGTTATTTGTCAGTAAGTTATATGTATACCATTCAACAGGCTATCTCAAATAACCGATAGCCGATGGCTGTGATACACATGAGAAAATCAAGACATTTAATTTAAAAAAATTTAGACTACGACAGTCAGCATCAAACTACATCAACACTCTTTCAAGAGGGCCTTTTAAGCATGAAATATTTGATTCTGTTTTACCATAAATAGCGAGGGTGCTATCATCAGCAAAAGCAACAAGAACAGCCAAAAAGGTGAAAGACTCTTACAGACTTGAAAGGAGGTCGTATTTTTTCCTAGACTACCTCTATATTCAACATGGTCTAAATACGTAACGTTTTATACGGGCTTCCACTTGATTTTTCAAAGTTACCTCCCAGTGCCAAATACAGATTAATGGGCATCGTTTTAAAGTCATGTTTTTCTTTATCTCCCCCCCCCCCCAAAGTAAGTTGTGTAGAGAATGAAAGCAAATTTTTTATTCAGAAATTAATTTTTTATGCAATAAGAAAGAGGAACGGACAATAAAGATAAAACAAAATAGTACAAAACGAAAGAAACGTTTGAAACATCAGTGAAGCGAAAACTGACATTTAAACACTTTACTTAGAGCATTTAAAGGATCCGAAACACAAAGACAGAACTTGAATCCTATAATGAAAACCTATGGTAGTATTACCTTATAGAACCATCTTCACATGCTGTCGCAACAATATTCTCAGTTATCGGAATTAACGCATTGATTGCATCAGGATGATCTCCAAAGGTATCACTATGATATCCATATTCATCTCTATTGAAAATTGATATCATTCCATTTCCACTTCCAGCTAGAACTTTCGATCCTTCACGGACAAAAGCAACACTATTCATCTCCGATTCATATACTTCTGACTAAAGAAAAACACCATAAGTACTGGATTTCAGACGAAGTAATAGAGAGGCATAATCTAAATATCAAGGGTTATAATGATATCATATATCTGGTTAACTTAGTTAGGTATAGTCGTTAATATTTATAAAATTTAATCATTAGCAATTATCATTATACTGTCATTCTGAGCACAAAACACGTTTCTCAATATATATCATTTTCAATGCTAAGAGCAAACAGAAGTAATTTAAATAATACAAAACCCGTAAACAATTCAGAAACTAGGCAATATTACTACAAAAGCAGGTACATCAAACTGCTAATGGTTATTGGCATTAAGTATCCTTGTCACTAGCAATATAACCTCTGCATAAGGGAGAGGAAACACTATGTAAATCACAAGAATGTGCTTTTATACTGACTCTAAGCGCTTTAAAAACGTTAGCGTAAGAACATATACATAAAAAGGAGATAACATCCCTAAACATGGGTGGGACCTTAAGAAAAGATACACCATCAGATTAAACATTTTTGAAAACTCTAGATCGGTGGACTCGATCACTAATGTTCAAAAACATAAAATTTCATGAGATCAGGTATATATTTGTTATTTTCACACAAGGAGAGTTAAAGAATTTTTATACTCGGCAAATGAACGAATGGCTGTTTCTTCATCTGGGAGTCTTGGCAGATACAGTGATGATAATCCTAGTGTGGAAACTGTCCCTAAAAAACCAATTTTATAGATAGGCTTCCCAGGCACATACGCTGCAATTTTCTCGAGTAAGATGTAAAAAACACGAACTGTTAGAAAAATTTAGGAATTTGTACGTTTCTGTAGAGAGAATTTTTGGAGGAAGGTTAACTTCTTATCTCCAGGATATGAAACAGAAGAGGAGGATATGCTTGGAATTTTTGTTGTTGTTTTTAAGTAGGCGGGGGGAGGGAGTGAAGGTGTGATGATATTTCAGATGGAGAACAGCTTATATAAAAAACCCAAAAATAGAAAAGTTTTGCAAAAAATATGAGAAACTATAGGAAAAACCAAAAAGACATCAAGTTTTCAGACGGGGGTGCAGAAGTAGGACAACAAGGAATTAACAACGGGGGTAACAAGAGATAATACTTAAATAGCTCCTAACATCTGTTACCAAGCTACTGAAAAACCGAAGACTAGAGACAGGGCAAAGATACAAAATTTTGATATTTTGGATGAGTACGCTAATGAATGAGATACTGGAGTAGTATTGAACTTTCCTTATGCGATTTGAAGTTGCTCCCAAAATTTATATTCAAAAGGAAACTAATTGCCATCTCTACAATATCATAAGCAGTTATATACATTCAGTAACTTGATTTTCTTTTATATATTCTTAAAATTCCCTATCTATTTTTACAAAAATAAACGGATGTTAACTCTTCTGTGAAATATGAGTTTAGTTTATTAATATATGGTCTTTTTACTTCAGGGGGAGGGGGGTTGAACATGTATTTATGCTACTAAACAATAAAATTGTGTACATGTCTCTTAAAGATTGTACTGTGTGAGAGAGAAATAAACAAATAAATTAATTAGTATACCTGCATTTTCATTTTTCGTTGTCGAAGGTTGAATGCAGTCAAAGTTCCTTCACCAGATGTGGCCAAAAGTGTACGTTCATCTTCATCAACAGCAATACATGTGACAAACTCGTCCATATCTTTCCATTCACAAACAGCTTTAAATGACTTCTCTCGCACGTCCCAGACTACAAGATTATTAGTTAATTATTAACCAGGCTTCGATTTCATTTTTAAGCTATGTTTAACAACAACACCCGCAAATGCAGGACACGCTGATTGGTGGAATAAAGTCTGAATTCTTTAAACACCAAATACATGTTTACTGCAACCATGTCGGTGGATCAATGATCACAATGCCCATTATTGCTATGTATTTCAATGATAGAAGAATTGACTTTATATACAAAGATTTTCAGTTGTAGGAACCACCAGTATTTTGAAGATTCTGCAATAATTATTCAAACTTGAAACTCGAGATATTTCACTAAACAGAAAGAATTGAAAACAAAGTAATAACGAAGTAGGAGACTCAAAAATGCAATGAAGGATAACTACATATCCAGCAAACATTCCTTATTTTGTTCAGTTGCTTTTCATGAGTATTCTATAGTTTTTATATTTCATCTCAACATAAAGGTGATATGGCCCCTTCCAGCTACATTCCATGGTTAGAATTTCTTCGCAACTCAACGTCCGTTCAAGTAAATCTCACTACAGGCATTTAAGAAATCCATTTAAAAATTCAAGATCCAAAAAATGTTTCACGCCTTAATACCGTCGAGGGGAGCCAAAATATTCCCTGCAATACATAAAACTACTTCAGGAATAGCCAACAAAGTGAAACAGCTCAAATTGTTCCCTAACAAAAACAGCTCAGACTGGGATTTTCCTATCTTAATCGCTATTATTTAGTGATAATAATGCACTTAACAACAAAGCGCAGAATCACGCGAGAGAAATTGGCACATTTTCAAACCTTAAACCGAATGAATATCTCATAGTTTTGGTTTTACGACATAGTGGCCCAATTTCATCCAAAATTGTAGTCTGTTCAACAAATTGGCGGGTGCCAGTAGTTTATTGAGGCTCTACTTGCTACTTAAAAAAGGCCGCAAAAATTAAACTAAATATTTCCATCGCCCAACTAAATATTCAACATTAATCAATAATCCTATAATGCCCCAGGGAAAAGGACACCAATTAAAACAAAACAAGAGCTAAGAGCTCATATGGCACTTCTGACAAGGTCGGAAGAGCCAAGAGCTCATATGGTATGAGCTCAAGCAAAATTCTAAGAATCAATAGATTGCTTTAAAAGGAAAATCAGAGGTTTAATGCCGGTCGGAATTTAAAATAAGAGCTCTGAGTCACGAGGTCCTTCTAAATATCAAAATTCATTAATATCCAATCACCCACTCATAAGTTAAAAATACCTCGATTTTTCTAATTTTTCCTTTCCCTCGAGCCCCCCAGATGGTCGAATCGGGGAAAACGACTTTATCAAGTCAATTTGTGCCGCTCCCTGACACACCTACCAATTTTCATCGTCCTAGCACGTCCAGAAGCACCAAACTCGCCAAAGCACTGAGCACCACCCCTTAACTCTCCCAAAGAGCACGGATCCAGTCCGGCTAAGCCAATCACGAACCTACGACATTTATAAGCGTTTTCCAAGATTTCCGGTTTTCCCCTCCAACTCCCCCAATGTCAACAGATCTGGTCGGGACTTGAAATAAGAGCTCTGAGACATGAGTTCCTTTAAATATATAATTTCATTAAGATTCGGTCACCCGTTCTTAAGTTAAATATACCTTATTTTTTCTAATTTTTCCAAATTAACAACCCCTAGCTCCCCCAAAGAGAACGGATCCGTTCCAATTATGTCAATCACGTATCTATAACTTGTGCTTATTCTTCCCATCAATTTTCATCTCGATCTCTCCACTCTGAGCGTTTTCAAAGATTTCTTGTTTCCAAGATTTCTGTTCCCCCCCTCCAACCCTTTATGTCCTCGGATCCAATTCGAATTGAAAATGGAGCATCTGAGACATAAGATTTATGTATATATCAGGCTTCATTAAGATCCGATCACCCATTCGTAAGATACCTTTATTTTCACGTTTTCCAAGAATTCCGGTTTTCCCCTCCAACTCCCCCCAATGTTACTGTATCTGGTTGGGATTCACAATTAGAGTTCTAAAGCACAAGATCCTTCTAAATAACAAATTTCATTAAGATCTGATCACCAGTTCATATGTTACAAATACCTCATTTTTTTCTAATTTTTTCGAATTAACCCCTCCCCCCCCAACTCCACCAAAGAGAGCGGATCCGGTCCGGTTATTTCAGTCACGTATCTTGGACTTGTGTTTATTCTTCCCACCAAGTTTCATCCTGATCTCTCCGCTTTAAGCGTTTACCAAGATTTCCGATTCTCCCCTCCCCCCCCAATGACACTGGATCCATTCGGGATTTAAAATAATATATCTAAGCTACGAGGTTCTTATAAATATAAAATTTCAGTAAGATATGATCGTAAGTTAATAATACCTCATTTTTTCTAATTTTTCAGAATTAGCCCCCCCCCTCCTACTCCCCCAAAGAGAGCGGATCCGTTTCGGTTATGTCAATCACATATCTAGGACTTGTGCTTATTTTTCCCACCAAGTTTCACCCGACCCCTCCACTCTAAACGTTTTCAAGATTTTAGGTCCCCCCCAACTCCCCCCAATGTCACCAGATCTGGTAGGGATTTAAAATGAGAGCTCTGAGATACGATATACTTCCAAACTTCAAATTTCATTAAGATGCGATTACTCCTTCGTAAGTTAAAAGTACCTCATTTTTTCTAATTTTGGGAATTAACCCCCCCCCCCTCCAACCCCCCAAACAGAGCAGATCCGTTCCAGTTATGTAAATCACGTATCTAGGACTTCTGATAATTTTTCCCACCAAGTTTCATCCCGATCCCAACACTCTAAGCGTTTTCCAAGATTTTAGGTCCCCCCTCCAACTCCCCCCAATGTCATCGGATCTGTTCGGGATTTAAATAAGAACTCTGAGACACGCTATTATTCCAAACATCAAATTTCATTGAGATCCCATGACCTGTTCGTAAGTTAAGAATACTTCATTTTTTCTATTTTTCCGAATTAACCGGCCCCCCCCCCAGATGGTCAAATCGGGAAAACAACTATTTCTAATTTAATCTGGTCCGATCCCTGATACGCCTGCCAAATTTCATCGTCCTAGCTTACATGGAAGTGCCTAAAGTAGCAAAACTGGGACCGACAGACAGACAGACCGACAGAATTTGCGATCGCTATATGTCACCTGGTTAATACAAAGTGCCATAAAAACTATCAAGAGAGGAGAATTAAAAAAAAAAACATTTCAGGTCGCAATTTTCATAGTTCTTACATGGATTTCTTTGAAAAAACCTTAATCTTAGGCTATGTCAAATCCCTCCCACCTATCTGCAGGTGAACGGATCTATATAATATTTTAATTTACATTCAAAATATTTACATAATAAAAAAGGAGCCGATACACCGGAGGAAAAATTATCTGATTTCATTTCCCCGATAAAAATTTGAAGTACCCCCCCCCTCAGCACCCATTTTTTACGCTTAGTCCAAACATTAATAACCGTAAATTCTATAGGTCCATGTCTAGGACAGCTTTAAACCAGTAGCTTTTTAGTGGATTTAAAGTGATTGGCTATCTTAGAATATTTGTTCGGTATGGCTATTTACATTGGCAAGAGCTATTTTGTTCCTATAGTAATTTGGACGAATTGCTGTTTTGAGGTACAAAATGGCAGAAATTGGTGCTTTACTGGATGCAATCCCTTCTATTACTGAAAAAAGCAAAGAAATATAAAGGTACATTCAAATATGTCGTCCCATTAGTTAAACCTGAGAGGCAGTCCCAAACTGCCATAAGGGATAGAAACGAAATAGACTAGGGGATAGATATGCTCCACAGCAGGGGGATAAAAATTGTTTTATCGATGGTTTACCATTTGATGTAAAATCAGGAACTGGAATATTAATATATCACAATACATCTAATCAGGATAAACAGATAATTAGTAATCATTTGGGAAGATTTGGTACGGTATTTAAGGCTGATGATCATAATAAAACAGCCAACTAGAACACTGATGCAAAAAGAAGGCATAGGTACAAACACGTGTATCTCAACTGACAACCAAACATGCCTTAAGGCTTTTCAGAACACAAAGATTCGACTAAGAAGTAAACCGGATTTCTATGCAGCCTTATATAGTCTAGCATCCAAAGAAACCTGAACACCCTGATGTGGGTCCCTAGACACTCTGTGATGGAAGGTACTGAGACAGCAGATGAAGCAACCAAGAAAGGAACATCACTGACCAATTTTGCAATAGAACCTTTCTTCCCCGTTTCGCAGAGCTACTGGAAAGCAGTAGTGAAGAGGTGGAGCATTGCAAGAAATTTCTGAATTAGCATATAAAGGTTGAATACAATGAAACGAAAGAAGTACTTCCAAAGTTTAACCCCATGCTGACTAAACTTATACTAAGAATGTCACAAGGGTGACTGAAGCCATAACGGGAATTGGGAATTTCTGGAAGCACCTTTCGAACAGGGATGGCTGATTCACCAAGGACAGGAATAAATCTTTATTATTATAATAATTCTACGCAAGCCGATAATCTTATTACAAGGAGTTGTCTATGGTTTGGACCTTTTTCCCCAGATATTTCACTTTCTATTTTTAAAAGAATCCGAAGGTCTTAATTATCCAAGCGAAAAGTGTACTTACGTTTTATAAAGCCATCATCATCACCAGAGGCAAACATGTTTTCATTTATAGACTTTATGCAATAGATAGATGACCTAAAAATAAGAAAAATTTAATTTGAATTCAGTTGCTGTCAAGCTCTTCAACTGCAACATTGGATAAACAATGCAAAAGAAAAGTTTATAAGGAAATTTGACCTTTTGCTGTAAAAAAAATTGTGCAACAAGTTACTTACCGATATAATTTTCTTGAAACTTAAGAGTTGTCAAACTTTAAAATATCAATAGGCCTTCTCATATAACAGCATTGCTATGTTTTATTGTATCTTATTGAGCTCATCACAAGCGAGATAGACAAGTTGCCCTTTCTCAAAATAATGCTTTTAAATTCATCTTAGACACCAGAAAAATCCAATCACACCGAGGTGACGTTAATAAATAAATAATTAAAATGCATAATGAAAGGTTTATATTAAATACTAGCTGTTGGGGTGGCGCTTCGCGCCAACCCAACACCTAGTTGGTGGGGCGCTTCGCGCGCGTAAGTCGTTACGCGCCATATTAGTTACGCGCCATTGTAGTAGTGTCCCTGTGTCCCACCTGTGAATATAGATAGATTTATATATACAAAGCCGTATGTACTAATAATGACGTCATATGCAAACGCTCTTTTTACAAACAAACAAACATGCATACACACAACTCGTTTTTATATAGATAGATAGATACAATACAAATTAACTGCGTAAAACTTGCGAATATACAACATTCTTCGCTGTCAAATTGTCGCTGCATATAAATAGATTGTCAGGTTTACCGACCCTCGAACATGCAACGTACAATTGTCCATGGGAAAAACAATCAGTATTAAGATCTATACCACATTTTTCTAATGATTGACCTTGAGCTTTGTTAATGGTGATTGCAAATGCTAATCGAATTGGGAATTGCAATCTTTTAAATTGAAAAGGCAGATCCGTTGGAATCATGGGAATGCGAGGAATAAGAACAGCCTCACCCTCAAAAGGCCCTGTCAAGATTGTGGCCTCTATTAGGTTTTCCATTGTTTTTTTTACGGCAAGTCGCGTGCCATTGCAAAGCTTTAATGGGTTGATATTTCTTAAAAGTATTATTGGTACGCCTATTTTTAGTTGTAGCACGTGTGGTGGAAACCCTGAAAGATCCACGGAATTTAAATTTCAGATGGATAATTAACCGCTTCATTTGGTTCCAAAACTGTGTCGACTGACTTGTAAAGGACTGCCTGGTCTCGAATCTTGGTCAAAACAATATTGTTGATTTCGTGGACGTCTATATTTTTGGGTGCGAGAATCTCTCTTTCACTTAGCCATTTATTATTTTTATAATTTTTTAGAATATTCGGAAATACTTTTTCAATCAATTCATTTTTGGACGTCACTAAATTACAGAAATCAACAGGTAGTTGTATAGGTCCTGAAATTGAGTCTACTGGGAGCTTTCCGTTTCCAATTGCCAGCAATTCATCTGAAAATGTTTGACCAGAGTCATCGTTTTGCAATCGGACACGCATATTTGTAGTTAATTTTAATGTTTTTACGTGTGGCCATAAATTAGAATTTTTCAGGCAAGCATTCATTTCGTCTGCAGGAGTTGATCTACGTATTATAGGTAATGTTTGCCTGAAATCTCCCGCAAGCAATATTAATGTGCTGCTAAAGCGTTTCGACTTCCCTCGCAAATCTTTCAAGCATTGATCCAGAGCCTCGAGCGATTTTTTGTGTGCCATTGTGCACTCATCCCAAATAATAAGTTTGCATTGCTGCAATACTTTACCCATCCCAGATGATTTGGAAATATTGCACGTGGGAGTTTCTGTAGAATGCAAATTCAGAGGCAATTTCAAAGCGGAATGAGCAGTTCTTCCACCAGGCAGCAATGTTGCGGCTATTCCGGACGACACAATTGCCAACGCTATATCATTTTTTGATCGAATTGATGCCAGAATCAGTTTTATCACAAACGTTTTACCAGTACCTCCTGGCGCATCCAAAAAGAAAATTTCTCCAACGTTGTTATCGACACAATGCATTATCGTATCATAAATGTCTTTTTGTTCCGACGTTAACTTGGAAATGTTATTTTGTACATACGACAATAGATCACTCGTACTGTAACTTTGTTCACGATCCAATTCTACACATGTCGAAACAGCAGCGATACGGTTAGGTGAAGGCATTCCCAAATCCTAAAGAGGTTTGTTTGCCATACGTACGCACAAATCTTCTATAATAACTAAAGTGTAGTTATAAATTTCTGATGTAAAATCAAAAGTCATATCTGACGTCTCTAACTGTTTTCGATGGAGTATATCTTCGGACATTTTTGACTTGTATTTTTCCCATAACTCTGTAGGAGCTGATGGAGAGCAAGTTGTTAAAATGATGCCAAACAATGCACGAATTTGACTTGGGGTTGACGTTTCGCGCGCGTCATTGATGTAGTTATCCCAGTGTTGGTCATTCTCCAATAAATTCAGAGCTTGGCATGCACTACGGTAAGTGTCATGTATAGTACCGTTTACAGTTCTCAAATACTCAAAGGATGTCGGACCGGGTACATTCACCAAAAGCAGGTGTAGAAAGAAGCATTCATGTTGATTGGGGTGAACGGTGTAGAGTCTTCCTATCGTGGTATCTTTGAAGATGGTAGGTTGGCCGTCGACTGACTTACCCTGTTTTCGACGTTCAAATACTTTATTTTTAGTATTCCAAGTGTAATACGAAGGCACTTCAGTATACAGCAGTTTTTTTGCAAAAGAATCATTTTTGCAAAGCGAAAAGAAAGCGATTAACTTTGTATCCGGTGGATTCAGGGCTCTTTGTAGCACGTTGTTTTCCGAGAAATAAACACGTTGACAATTCTGTAAATGTACCGCTAAGTGAACAACAGCTGGACTACGTTCATGTATCGGAAATGGAAGAATTCGCCAAACAGCTTCATTACTGCTTATGTATCTTCCAGCCTGATATTGTACGATTTCGTCGATATCTTTGATTTCGGGCTGCAAGCCAAAAACTGCCATGTCACTGCCTTTGTTGACGTATTTACATATGTATTTGATTGCCTTTACGGAGTTACAGTATTCAACGTTTATGTGCGCATTAAATGTTTTTGATAATAATGGGGAATATGGAACAACCCACTGGTTATCTACTTCGATGGTGGTACCGTTACGCTTCTTTATTATTGCTGTTTTACCGCCATATTGTGGGTAACCATCATTGCCAGTAATTGTGTTGGATACTAAAAGTCGAGGATATTGCTTTGTGCACCTTCCTTTGGCCATGCATGGTGAATTTTCGTTCAGTGCACCGCAAGGTCCATGTATCATATTTTTTACAATAATATCATGTAACCCCTTATCGACATTTTCATCAGGTATTTCAGCGGAAATCACATCATCAATTTCGTTCGAAGTAATTTTTTTATGTAGCCAGATTAGTATATGTGCGTGTGGCAAACCTCGTTTTTGCCATTCCACTGAGTACATCCAGCATCGCACTGACCCAAACACTTCAAGTTTTACTATGTAGTTTATCAGTGATTTCAACTTTTGCCGGAAGACACGGGCCGTAATGTCATGTCTATGAACCGCCGATTGTCCTTGAAGTAAAAGCTGCAGTATCTCGTCCCAAGATTGATTACATGTAAATGTAATAAATAAATCTGGACGACCATAGAGACGAACATACGCAATAGCATCTTGAGCATATTCATGCATATGACGGGGACTGCCAGCATATGACGAAGGTAAAATTGTTAATCTTCCAACGTTTGTGGTATTACCGTCATTTATAACTGCATCTCGCAAAGGAATGTATTGTTCAGAGCGGAGCTTGGTCTGATTCAGGCGGATATATAGCAAACGTTCTGATTCAATTTTAGCATACATATCAACGACGAATTGGTGAAACAATTCACGGCATTTTAAAATATAATTTTCTTCATCCTGCCGAATCATTAGTCTATAGGAATAATAATGCATTGCACTGCATTTCTTATTCATTTCTTTGTTAGTGGCTGGATTCACCAATTTAATATTAAAGTGATAGCCGTCGGCTCCATCCCAAAAAATGATAGGATATTGTAGGGCATCGTAGCATCGATGAGTTTCAGCAATTCTCAACAACTGAGCGTTTCGCTTATGAAGAATAATATCTCGAGGTAAAAACTGATCACCGACCATAACGATTGCCACTTCGTCGATAGTTGGAGCATTGTATCTACGCACATGTTGGCCAGGAGGCGTTTTGTCTGCGGAAATAACAATTTTAAGCGTATCAGTAGGCATCAAATCGATGGCTGTTTTGAACAGACGCACTAAATTATTATTTTCGTGGAAAAGATGTTGCAATTGGGAAACGATTGTCCTTTCAACGTTGGGAGAAATTTCGCAATGTGCATTCGATTCAGAATTTCTATCACTGATGAAGTACAATTGTAAAAATTTATGATTCTCGCCTGAGAATGGTAGAAGGGACCCTGCTCTATGATAAATTTGCCCTTTTACTTTGAAAGTAGACATAAATTGATCTGGATTTTCGATTTGGGCTCCAAACGACGTCATTTGGAAACATGAGTTGTATTTTCTGATTTGTGACAAAAAACGCTTAGATTCTGACGTAGTTCCAGTAAGGAAAGTCTTCAATGGCTCTGGTGGTGCAGCCAATAGAGGAAGTTTAACTTTTCCTGAGGCGCAACACATTCCCATTGTTTCACCATTGAATTTCAAGGCCTTGCAATAGGGACAAATTTTAGACATTGTCCCGATTTGAACACATCTACTCAAGCTATAATCATCGACTGGGCTGTACCTGAATGCCAGGCGATAACTTTCAGGTTGCTCTGATTCCTCGGCACGCTTTCTTTTCTTACTTTCTCTATCAGCAGCAAGCCTGATTTCTTGCTGTTCTTGTGATTCCTCGGCACGCCTTCTTTTTTCACTTTCTCTTTTAGCAGCAAGTCTGGTTTCATGGTGCTCTGGTAGTTCCTCGGCACGCCTTCTTTTTTCACTTTCTCTTTTAGCAGCAAGTCTGCTTTCGCGTTGCTCTGGTAGTTCCTCGGCACGCTTTCTGTTCTTTCTTTCTCTATCAGCCTCAAGCCTGTTTCCTTGCTGTTCTTTTGATTCCTCGGCACGCTTTCTTTTCTGACTTTCTCTATCAGCAGCAAGTTTTTTGGCATAGACTCTTTGAGCATCTTCCTCGGCTGTTGCCATTGTAAGTTCATCAGTCATTTTAAAGTTAAACATTAATAGATTTCTACGTGAACACATGTCTTAAATATCTTTAATGACGTCACCGTCATAACAAAAATGACGACAACTAACTTCATGACGTCAGTCAACACACAAACATGACGTCACCTGACAGACACATCCACAGACAACTTATTTTTATATATATAGACTAGCTGTTGGGGTGGCGCTTCGCGCCACCCCAACACCTAGTTGGTGGGGGCGCTTCGCGCCCCCCCCAAGCCCCCCCGCGCGCGTAAGTCGTTACGCGCCATATTAGTTACGCGCCATTGTAGTTGTGTCCCTATGTCCCACCTGTGAATATAGATATATATATATATATATATATATATATATATATATATATATATATATATATATATATATATATATCTATATATATATATATATATATATATATATATATATGTTTTTAACTACGTAAAACTTGCGAATATACAACATTCTTTGCTGTCCCATTGTCTGTGCATATAAATAGATTTTCAGGTTTACCGACTCTTGAACATGCAACATATAATGGTCCATGGGAAAACAATCCGTATTCAGATCTATACCTCATGATTCTAATGATTGCCCTTGAGCTTTGTTGATGGTGATTGCTAATCGACCATTCCCTGAGTCGCCATCGTCATTTATATATCCCCCTGTGCACCCCGGCGTCCCCTTTGTAGTTATGTCCCTGTGTCCCGGTCGTCATTTATATTCCCTGTGTCCCGGTCGTCATTTGTGTCCCGGTGTTCCAGTCTGTGATTTCTCTTTGAGTGTCCCGGTGTCCCGGTCGTCATTTATATCCCCCTGTGCCCCCCGGCGTCCCCATTGTAGTTGTGTCCCTGTGTCCCGGTCGTCATTTATATTCCCTGTGTCCCGGTCGTCATTTGTATCCCGGTGTCCCGGTCTGTATATACATTCGTTTTTTAGTTTTGTTTTTCTCCTTTATTTTTTTCCTTTTTTCTTTTTTTTCTTTTTTAGTTTATTTAGATTTTTAGATTTTTTAGTTTGTTTATTAGTTTTTAGTTTTTTTGTAGTTTTTACCATTTTTTTAGTTTTTTTAGTTTTTTTTTTACTTATGTCCTGGTCGTCATTTATACTCCCTGTGTCCCGGTCGTCATTTGTGTCTCGGTGCTTTGTTGATTGCTAATTTATACTATATTTATATTTATATTTTTTATATTTATTAATATTTTTTTAGTTTTCTTTTTCTCTTATTTTTCAGTTTTTTCCTTTTTTTTTAGTTTTTTCTTTTTTAGTTTTTAGTTTTTTTTTGTTTTTTACCTTTTTTTAGTTTTTTAGTTTTTTTAGTTTTTTAGCTTTTTTAGTTTTTTTATTAGTTTTTAGTTTTTTTTTTAGTTTTTGCCTTTTTTTAGTTTTTTCAGTTTTTTTTAGTTTTTAGTTTTTTACCTTTTTTTTAGTTTTTTTTTAGTTTTTTAGCTTTTTTAGTTTTTTTTCTTTTTAGTTTTTTTTGTAGTTTTTACCTTTTTTAGTTTTTTTTCTTCTTTTGTATTAGTGTGAAATAATTCAGACGTCATATGCGGACAAACACGACGTCACTCGACAGACAGACAGACAGACATAACCCACAAACAACTTATTTTTATATATATTTATTCATATTTTTTTAGTTTTCTTTTTCTCTTTTATTTTTCAGTTTTTTCCTTTTTTTTAGTTTTTTTCTTTTTTAGTTTTTAGTTTTTTTTAGTTTTTTACCTTTTTTTAGTTTTTTTTAGTTTTTTTTAGTTTTTTAGCTTTTTTAGTTTTTTTATTAGTTTTTATTTTTTTTGTAGTTTTTGCCTTTTTTTATTTTTTTCAGTTTTTTTTTAGTTATTAGATTTTTACCTTTTTTTAGTTTTTTTTAGTTTTTTAGCTTTTTTAGTTTTTTTTTCTTTTTAGTTTTTTTTGTAGTTTTTACCTTTTTTAGTTTTTTTCGTCTTTTGTATTGGTGTGAAATAATTCAGACGTCATATGCGGACAAACATGACGTCACCTGATCCACAGATCCACACACAGACAACTTATTTTTATATATATAGATAGATAGAAATTTTATGTTTAACATAGTAATTGTTATAAACATTCAAAAAATAAATAATTAAGAAAGTCTGATAATACAACTATGCAGCATTAAAATGACGATTCCCCATTCAGAAAACGATCATGGCTGCATCCTAGTAAAGAGGAAACTACAGTAAATGGAAATTAAAAACAAGCTTCTCATGTGATTGTCTGATGAAAAGGTGATATTGCAAGCTGATTAAGAAATGATAATAGTTGAACGCTTAACGGTAGTACGTAGTAGAACGCTTAGTACGGTTAACTGTAGAAAGTGGTTAGAAAAACAAATTGTCCAGAGTTTTTAAAGAGCTCGAAACCCCTCGTGAATAGAGGCCTGTGGAATTGAAATTTCCGTGATCAAAGAACCTAAGCCAGATATTATCAGCCCCCGACTTTAAAATCCAAGAAAATCGTACTTTAGCTTGGGTCGCACTAATCTATCTCCCCTTTTTTCTCATTTCTCAAAGGTGACTATGACCAGACAAAACCTTCCACACCTACCACAACCAAACCACGATATCTACGGCGTTGTTTCCAATTTTACAATGCCATTTCATATGAATCGACCTCAGCTACCCTCGTAAGTTTACCGTTTCATTTGCTAATTTGACTTGGATTGAACCAGTTACAGCAATGATCCCTTCCATGCTTTCGTTTTTGGACTCCAACTTTGGACTCGTATTTTCTTTACGGTTTTTAGAATAGGAGAATTACAGCGCAACTTCAAATTTTCGTGACATCCATGAACTTGCCACCCTACTATGGAGAGGGTAGGAGGAACATTACGCTAATTGTAAAAAAATATCATAAAGAATGCAAACTTGCAACTTTTCACAGAAATATCGGACAATTTATCCTCGGAGAGACTGGGCTAAAATTGGGATGAGATACTCATTAAAAAAAAGGAAAAGTTTGAAACGTCAACAAAAATAAAATAATGAGAGACTGGGAGAGAGGGGAATATAGAAAGGGAAAGAGACAAGAGTTGGAACCAAGTAAAGCGAATTAAAACGTCAGGAAAGGGGTAAAGAGTGAAGATTCAAATAGACTGAGATGGAAAGGAGCGCACGCCGCTGTGTTGGCCTCAGGCAGCTAAGTGCTGAAGTGATTTTTTTGTAGTAGTAGCAGCAGTAGTAGAAGTAGTTGCAGCAATAGAAGAAAGCTGTAGTATAAAAATCAGAGGGTTGAAGGGTCAACAGCCTCCTCATGTTTAAGATAATTTCTGTTCGTTTGAAGAGTCTATTTTTGTTTTCACAAGAAAAAAACCTTTTTCTGTTCATTTTTTTCAGTTTATTAGATTTATAAATGTTTTATTTATTGACAATGGACCCTGAAAAATGTGAGCTGTCACCCCCAAAACCCCCAATTTTGACGCTAAGCCATTCATCTTTTTGTTAAAACACATCAGGAATTACAGAGATCTTTTAGCTGTACTTATTTTGAATAACATAATATATTAAAATATTTTTCAAGGCTTAGATAAATATAACATTTCACATTCTAAAATGTTTTCGGGAGAGCTAAAATTTACGTTTTCGCGTGGAAAGCACGGGGTTGAGGGAAGCAACAGTCCCCTCATATTTTGGAAACTTTTTTTCATTCAAAGTTTCAATGTTGCTTTTTTACTTTCACTTGATAGTTGTTTTTTATGTGTGTGGTTTTTTGAATATAATAAACATGTCCATTTCAGAATAAATGATAAGGGAGGCTTGCCTCCTCAACCTAGCTTCACTTAATGTTTCCATAATGAATACAATCCTTTAGAAATTTACACGGAAAATATCAAAACACCTAAATAAAAAATGTGGAGGAGGGATTGAGGTGGAATCTCATTCGGGTTTACTATAGTTCGGTTTAAAAGTTTAAGATAGCTGCTAAATATCATACTAAAATAACTTGTTTTCTTTTTCTTTTTTGGTTCGGTTGATTGAAGTTTTCACCATCCCCCCAAATTTTTAATCTTTTTCCAAGTTATTTACAACACACCACGGGGCAGTATTTTTTTTGGCAACAGGATACTTTAACCGTAATTTTTCAATAGTTTTACTTTCGATTAGCTACTTCAGAATTTTTCGACAACATTTTGGCCACGCTCGATCCAAAATTATTGTTTTTTGGACAGCATGGCCGAAGCATTCTCTTGAGTAATCTTTTTTGTTACTTAGTAAAACGTTTCATTAATTAGAATTCACATTTGAAGACTTGTCCCCAGCCTTAATTTCTAGAGTTAACCTTTTTGGATAACTCTAAGGAGAAAAGTACTTTTCCGGAAAAAACGTTTATCTCAGCACATATTTCTTTTTTTGTAGTGCCATATTTTGATACACTCATCATCCAAGCCTTAAACACCCAAGTTTCAACTTTAAACTGATCCAATAGCTTATCACGCATTTCTAAGCAGCAGAAAACCATGTACTTTTGCTATTCTAGTTATCTACGCCTCCTCTACAGCCTCCATCCTTAGTTATAAGCCTGCTCAATACGAAAACTTCGTCAACTTCTTTGACCGTTCATCATCTAGCTTTACAGAACTAACACGATTGTTTTATATTCTAAAATACTTTGTTTCACTTGCAATTACCTCAAGTCAGAGCTTTGCACTCTTGTTATTAAAACTACCATCAACACATCTAAGGGCACTGATAGACTCCGCTGTCCCCGAGTCATTGAAGTCGTCTCTATAATCGATATTGGATAATATTTTACTTTTGTATGGCAATTTACCGCATTAATTTGTTTTCGCTTCTAAAATGGAACAAACCCATCAGATTGATCCAAATGAAGGGATAATGACAGGCTCGAAACTATATCGAAACTATCAGTACACTTTGTTATTGGTAAAAATGGAAAACATTTAAACAGTTTTCTGACAGCGGGATATTTTAAACGTAACTTTTCAATAATTTTAATTCCAATTGGGTACATCTAAATTTTTCGAGAGGACGCGGGTTCGAATCCCGGTGCACCCAATTGTTCAGTTTGGACGGGGGTCAGTGGCGTGACTCTGTAAGCTTAGCCAGAGTCGACCCAGCTCTAAATGGGTACCTGGAGAAATCTGGGGAAGGTATACAGGAAGGATGTGCGAAAGCAAAGGATGGTTGGCCCCCAACCCCCCATTGCACTTCCTGGCTGAAGGGCCGAGAAACGGAGATCAGCACCGCCGGTAGGGACTGTAAAGTCTAATGCCGTATCCTTTACCTTTTACTTTTATTTTTGGCCACGTTCAATCCAAAATTATTGTTTTTAGCACAGCATAGCCAGAGCACTTTCTTTTGGCACAATCTTTTTTGTTGCTTAGCAAACACCCATCAGGATTACCCCAATGAAAAAGATAAGGACAAAACCCTTTCTTATACCGGGCTTTACTCGAAACGACCAGTGCACTTCATTATTGCATAAAACCGATATTATTAAATAGTTTTTTGACAACGGCATTTAAATGGCCAATTACTTTTGCATCAGAGAATCAAAATAAATGGGAATATTTAAAACGAATAAATGACTTACTCATGAGCTTCTTTTACAATAGCCTTTGGCTTTGCGGTTGAGGAATCCACCAGAACAATCTTTTGTCCTCTGCAAGCTGAAATAAGGTAATTGCCTTCATCACTGAACTCAACACACCTCACAGATCTTTTCCCATGGTTTTTCAGAGCGTATAATAGCTGGTTTTCTTCATTTGAATATTTGTGTCTGAAAAAATAAACATTGAGCTAATAATATGACTTGTTCAGAAGCCAAAATGATATAGTCTACAAGACTAGTGTTACAGGTGTGGATCACTCCACCTATGTTGACTGTGAGGATGTGATTCAGTAACGTGACGTATTTTAATGTGAACTTAGTCCAATTGCACTCTGCCAAAAATTATTCATTATTTGACAACCAAAAACGAATTTTCGCTATTTAGGGAAAATTATTAAAATCGTAATAACATATATGTGATTTGTTTTAGATTAAATAAAAGAAACAAGTTTTTTTCTAACTGAAAGTAAAGAGCGACATTCAAACTTAAAACGAACAGAAATTATTCCGTATATGAAAAGGGCTGTCCCCTCTTCAACGCCCCGCTATTTACACGAAAGTTTTTTTTATTGTTTTAAAAAGTGGAGTTGAGAGAAAGAGCCAAACTTTAGCGTAAAGACCGGGGCGTTGACGAGGGGACAGCCCCTTTCATGTACATAATGATTTTTGTTCGTTTTATGTTTTAATGTCGCTCTTTACTTTCAGTTAAAAAAAAACTTGTTTTTTTATTTAATTTCTGAATGTTTTTGAATTAATGCAGGTTTTGAATTTGGCTCACCGTACACGAATAATTAAAACGAAATTTCCTTATTAATTGTACTTTTTTTTTTAACTAGAATAAACTTATAATAACCCAAGTTTGATTTTTGTTCCAGTGTCTACTGTGACTCCAGTGACTACTGAATCACAAAGGCTCTTTAACTAGAGTAACAACCTGTTTTAAAAGTTAAAAAAGAAATTTTAGCGTAAGAGCGAGCTATTGAGGAAAGGCAACCCCCCTATGCGTAATATTTTCTGTTCGTTTTAAGTTGTAATGATGCTTCTTACATTCAGTTGAAAAAACTTGTTTTTTTTTATTTAATTGATGATCGTTTTTTAAATAATGTCGAGAAATCCAGCCCCCCCCTCTATGGAAAATTCCCTTCTCCCACGAGAAATTTCTCGATGGAAAGATTCTCCCACGTAACTAAAATTAGCGACATTTGTGGAACTAATTTTGAAAGGCATGGTAACAGAACGGCCAAAGAGGTCGAAACTATCTTTATGAAAATGAAAGTCACAAGTTGAGCAATTCTCAAATGACTGAAACGAATGAATGAATTAATCTTTAACCCCCTCATATACATTATAATTATTACTTTCAGTAGGAAAAACGCTTTTTATTTTAATAACAACCACAAGCCAAAAACATACAATATCTTTGGTTTATTGTCACATAAAAATCATAGTTATGAAGATGCTTAAGATAAAATTAAATGCTAAGATTGGCCGTAAAATAACACAAGCAAATTATTATATATATCGGCCAATATTTAAAAAAATTCAAACTTTAGCGCAAAGAGCGAAGCATTGACGAGGGGGCGAACTCTCTCATATACGTAATTAAGGGGTTCACCCCCTTGTCAATACCTCGGTCTTTATGCTAAAGTTCGAATTTTGTTCCAATTCTTTAAGAATGACCCCTGAATCACAAAGGCCGTTTAATTAGAATAAATAGCTCTTTTGAAATTACTAAAAATACTTTAGCGTAAAAAGCGAGGTATTGATGAGGGGAAGAACCCCTTCATAAACGTAATAATTTCTGTTCGTTTTAAGTTTTGATGTTACTCCTTACTTTCAGTAGAAAAAACTTGATTTTTTTTTTTAATTTAATTTCGGATTGTTCTTTAAATAATGCTGGGAAATCCAGCACCCCCTTCGTGGAAATTCTTCCCATGAAAAATTTCTCCATAGAAAGATCCTCCCACTTAACTCAATCCCCGCCCCCAGACCCCCCCCCCGAAAATCTCCGTATACTTCCCAAAAACCAATACTGTATGTAAACAAAGGGCAAAGTTCAGAACTTGCAGCCCTTCCCCCGGGGACTGTGGGTGATTAAGTCGTCCTCAAAGACATAGTTACTAGTTTTTTTCGACTATGCTGAACAAAATGGTTATCTCGAAATTTTGATCTGGTGACTTTGGGAAAAAATCAGCGGGGGAGGGGGCCTAGTTACCCTCCATTTTTTGGACCACTGGGTCGATACGATCACCCCTGGAAATAATATTAAAAAAAGCAAAAACATGCATCCGTGATCTTTCTTCAGGCAAAAATACAAAATTCCACATTTTTGCAGATAGGAGTTGACACCTTTATAGTAGGGTTCTCTGATACGCTGAATCTGATGGTGATATTTTTATTAGGATTATATGACTTTTACGGGGTGTCTCCTCCTTTTTTTCGAAAATAGGGTAAATTTTCTCAGGCACGTAACTTTTAATAGGTAAAATTAAACTTGATGAAACTTATATATTCAAAATCAGTATAAAATCCAATTCTTTTGATGTATCTATTGGTATCAAAACTCCGTTTTTTTAGAGTTTCGGTTACTATTGAGCCGGGTCGCTCCTTACTTAAAGTTCATTACCAGGAACTGTCAGATTTTATTTTGGAATTGAAGTGTATATGTGCTTTTTTTTTCAAGCCCCGTGGTTAGTACAATAGACTTGTAATCATCTGTCCGTGAGGACAGGGGTTCGAGTCCCGGTGTCGCTCGTTATATGGTTTGGAACAGGGGTCAGTGACGTAACTCTGTAAGCTCAACCAGTGTCGACTCAGCTCTAAATGCGTACCTGGACAAATCCGGGGAAGGGAAACAGGAAGGGTATGCAAAAGCACAGGATACCTAACCCCCAGCCCTACATTGCACTCCCTATCTGAATGTTAAACAAACATTCAGAAAAGTACTATGTTTAAGAAAGTTACACAACAAAACCAGCACGTTTGAGAACCCTGAAGCGGAGGTTCAGAGTCCCCTAAGAAAAACAGATAATTTTGTATTTTTTCAATTCATGGACACGTGTTTAAACACATTTGTATTTTTTTCCTGAAGTAATTATATAAAAAAAAGTGGTTGTAGAATGTAGAAAGATGGCTTATTTGACCAATAATTTAGCGTTATAGTGAATTTTTTGGGCACTAAGAGATGGCCTTACAAAAGTTCTGATTTGTGCTCTTTTCTGCCGCAAAACAGCCATTTTCGCACAAAATAAGAGCAAAATGCAATCAAACGATAATTATAATGTTTTAAATTGGTCTAGAGATTAAAATACACTTCTTGAATAGCCTGAACTGGCGGTGGCATGCCCTTGCGTGATGGTGACAGCATGTTCAAGCATAACCCGATCTTGCACCCAGTGGCACACTCTCCCTAAACACATATCATATGAGTCCATACAAAATGCAAGGTTATTAGATCTAGTACTAAAGTTTATAAAATATTTCAGAGTTATGCATCCACTACAAGGGCCAAACTATGAGGAAAGAACACAGTGGTCTTCTTGTCAGAAGAGTTCCTAAAGCCCTAAATTTTTATTTTATTTTTTTCTTATAGTTTTATTTCATATTTCTCGTGAGCTAAGTTCATGCTTTTTACAACGTTACTAGCGCGAAGAGTAAGGTATTGCGCAGGGGGGCAGCCCCACTCATATTCAGAATAATTTCCGCATTTTAAGTTTTAATGTTGCTCCTAACTTCCACTTCTAAAAACTTGTTTTTTGTTCAATTATAGGATAACATTGCTCTTTAGCAAGAGCATTGTTCTCTATGGCAGTGAGCTGAAAAATCAAACCCAAGATTAACAAGAGCTAAGAGCTCATATGGCACTTGTGACGAGGCGAGAAGAGCTAAGAGCCAAGAGATCATATGGTATGAGCTCTAACAAAATTCTATGAATCAATAGATTGATTTAAAAAGGAAAATAAGAGGCTTAATGCCGGTCAAGATTTAAAGTAAGAGCTCTGAGTCACAAAGTCCTTCTAAATATCAAAATTCATTAAGATCCGATCACCCACTCGTAAGTTATAAATACCTAATTTTTTCTAATTTTTCCTCTCCCTTTTGCCCCCCAGATGGTCGAATCTGGGAAAACGACTTTATCAAGTCAAATTGTGCAGCTCCCTGACACGCCTACCAATTTTCATCGCCCTAGCACGTCCAGAAGCACCGAACTCGCCAAATCACTGAACCCCTCCCCCCAACTCCCCCAAAGAGAGCGAATCCAGTATGATTCTGTCAATCACGTATCAAGGACATTTGTTTATTCTATCCACCAAGCTTCATCCCGATTCCTACACTCCAAGTGTTTTTCCAAGATTTCCCCCTCCAAATCCCCACAGTGTCAAAAGATCTGGTCGGGATTTGAAATAAGAGCTCTGAGACATGAATTCCTTCTAAAAATAAAATTTCATTACGATCCGATCATCTATTCGTAAGATATAAATACTCCAATTTTCATGTTTTCCAAAAATTCAGGTTCCCCCCTCCAACTCCCCCGAATGTCACAGGATCTGGTCGGAATTTGAAATTAGAACTTTAAAGCACAAGATCCTTCTAAATATCAAATTTCATTAAGATCTGGTCACCCTTTCGTAAGTTACAAATACCTCAATTTTCAATATTACCCCCCCCCCCAATTCCACCAAAGAGAGCAGATCCGGTCCAGTTATGTCAGTCACGTATCTTAGACAGGTTTCTATTCTTCCCATCCAGTTTCATCCTGATCTCACCGCTTTAAGTATTTTCTAAGATTTCCGGTCCCCCCCCAACTGCCCCCCCCCCAATAACGCTTGATCCGGTTGAGATTTAAAATAAGATATCGGAGTTACGAGGTCCTTCTAAATATGAGGTTTCATGAAGATCCGATCACTCCTTCGTAAGTTAAAAATACGTCATTTTTCTTATTTTTCAGAATTACCCCCCCCCCCCCCCCCGCAATTGAGCGGATCCGTTCCAATTATGTAAATCACGTATGCAAGACTTCTGCTTATTTTTCCAACCAAGTTTCATCCCAATCCCTCCAATCTAAGCGATTCCCATCATTTTAGGTTTCCCCACCCCAAACTTCCCTCAATGTCACCGGATCCGGTTAGGATTTAAAATAAGAGCTTGGAGATACGATATCCTCCTAAAAATCAAATTTCATGGAGATCCAATCACCCGTTCGTAAGTTAAAAATACCTCATTTTTTCTAATTTTTCAGAATTAACCCCCCCCCCAACTACCCCAAAGAGAGCGGATCCGTTCTGGTTATGTCAATCATGTATCTAGGACTCGTGTTTTTTTTCCACCAAGTTTCATCCCGATCCCTCCACTCTAAGTGTTTTCCAATTTTTAGGTTTCTCCCTCCCAACTCCCCCCCCCAATGTAACCAGATCCAGTCGGGTTTAAAATAAGAGCTCTGAGCCACGATATCCTTCTAAATATCAAATTTCATTGAGATCCGATCACCCGTTCGTAAGTTAAAAATACCTCATTTTTTTATTTTTCAGAAATACCCCCCCCCCCAAACTACCCAAAAGAGAGCGGATCCGTTCCGTTTATGTCAATCATCTATCTAGGACTTGTGTTTATTTGTCCCACCATGTTTCATCCCGATCCCTCCACTCTAAGTGTTTTCCAAGTTTTAGGTTTCCCCCTCCCAACTCCCCGCCCCCATCACCAGATCCGGTCGGGATTTAAAATAAGAGCTCTAAGATACGATATCCTTCTAAACATCAAATTTCATTGAGATCCGATCACCCGTTCGTAAGTTGAAAATATCTCATTTTTCTAATTTTTAAGAATTACACACCCCCCCCCCAACTACCCCAAAGAGAGCAAATCAGTTCCGATTATGTCAATCATGTATCTGGGACTTGCGCTTATTTTTCACATCAAGTTTCATCCCGATCCCTCCACTCTAACTGTTTTCCAAGATTTTAGGTTTCCCCCCTCCAACTCCCCCCAATGTCATCAGACCCAGTCGGGATTTAAAATAAGAGCTCTGAGACACAATATCATTCCAAACATCAAATTTCATTAAGATCCAATCACCCGCTCATAAGTTAAAAATACTTCAATTTTTCTATTTTTCTCGAATTAACGGGCCCCCAAGATGGCCAAATCGGGAAAACGACTATTTCTAATTTAATCTGGTCCGGTCCCTGATACGCTTGCCAAATTTCATCGTCCTAGCTTACCTGGAAGTGCCTAAAGTAGCAAAACCAGGACTTTAGGTTTTCCCCCTCCAACTCCCCCCAATGTCATCAGATCCGGTCGGGATTTAAAAAAAGAGGTCTGAGACACAATATCATTCCAAACATCAAATTTCATTAAGATCCAATCACCCGCTGATAAGTTAAAAATACTTCATTTTTTCTATTTTTTGCGAATTAACCGGGCCCCCACTCCCCCCCCCAGATGGTCAAATCGGGAAAACGACTATTTCTAATTTAATCTGGTCCGGCCCCTGATACGCTTGCCAAATTTCATCGTCCTAGCTTACCTGGAAGTGCCTAAAGTAGCAAAACCGGGACCGACAGACAGACCGACAGAATAAGCGACTGCTATATGTCACTCGGTTAATACCAAGTGCCATAAAAAGCAAAACTAGGCACCTTAAAGCCCTATAATTCCGATTGTTTTGTGATAAAAAATAAAGTTAAAACTTAGCTTCGAACAACGAGAGGGGCTTAGGAATTCATGGCCTCGATACATTTACAATAATTTATATGTGTTGAAAGTCTTAACGCTGGCTTTTACTTTCATTAGGAATAACAGATTTGTTTTTCTTATTTAATCTGACTAAAAACCACAATTTGCCCTGTTTTTCAAACTATTTTTTAAGTGAAAATCTTGATAAAAATTATATCATTAATTTTGAAAATGAGATTTAATGTCCAGATCTACTTTCCTCAGGACAAAATTATTGACATGTGATAGGGATCCCTCACAACCAAGCTCACTGAAGAGACTAGAAATAGACCAGTCATTATAGGTCTGCCATTCTTACAGTTACTTCATTGTTACAGATATATGTACAAAGTCAAAATTTGAGCTGGATGGGTATATCTGGACATTTATGCATCAAATCATTAATATTTACTCTAAACGGTTGTATGACATTGGATTCGAATAGGTTTTTCTTTGTTTTCTATATTCCAGTGCAATATCCCTTCTTTTATTTATTCTTACATTAAAACGGTTCCATCCATATCTCCAACGGCTATCACTTCTTTATACGGGTGGAAAGAAATAGCAGAAGCTTCTGTTTCAAGAGTAATTGGTCTGGGATATCTGCGGGCCTTAGGCTCTGTGGCTTTTCTTATGGCAGCTACTACTTCGTCCTCGTCTGAATCCGATTCATTTTCTTCTTCTGGCTTATCGAATTCTTGAGAAATTGAAAGACTTAAGTTACAAACTGTTCAAACAGCAATCAAACTTAAAAAAAATATGTTGAAATAAACGCTTTACCCTGGATCAATAGCACCACTTTTTCAGGCAAAATTTGGCGTCCTATTCGCGGGGTCCCGCGTATTCTACCCCCCGGGAAATCCACTCTGAATAAAATACCACCTCCCCCCTTCCCACCCGACAATTCTCTCCAGGAAAATTCTCTCGACACGTAAAATTGAGCAGCCCATAGGAAATTGAGACGAATAAAAAAAAGGAATAAAATTAGGGATAGAATATTTTACCTATATTCAAAAATGCATGTAAAATATATGGTGTAGAATCAAAAAGTTCGTGGTAAAGAACAGTAAGCAAGGGGCGATTCCAGGCGATAGTAACCAAACATTAAAAAAAGAAATTTTGATAACCATTAATACATAAAAGAATTCGGTTTTTTACGCCTATTCCACATATAATAATTTATTAAGTTTAATGTTACATATCAAATGCTTTCTCAGCCTGAGAAAATCAGCCTGATTTTGAAGAAATAGGAAAACACCTCAAAAAGGCAGGCAACTGATCATAATTCAAATCAAACCATTATATTCAGCGTATTAGAGAACTATACTGCAGAGATTTCAAGCTCCTACCTAAAAAAGTGGAATCTTGCATTTTTCTTTTTCCAGAAGAAAGATCACAGATGCGTGTTTATGTTTGTTTCTAATTTTCTAGGAGTGGTCGTATTGAAGGAGTCCTAAAAGATCGATAGAGAGCTCTTTCGAACGGGAATTAAAAGTTCTAGATACCTTCTAAAGTGACCAAAAAGACGGAGTCGTGGGAAAGCGGCATTTTCTGCAATTTTGTAGGATTCTGCCAAACTACGACTTTGCCCCATGGAGGACCAAGTTTCAATTGACTTAAAATTCTGGGATAGCCAATCGACACAAAAGCATCGATAAACTATATATCGAGCTTCAAAGTTACCGAGGAAGTAATGCCGCATGTTTGCACATTCGTTCCTGAAAAGTCACGAAGTTCATACAATTAAAGGTACTTCAGAGTGGAAAACCTTCTGATGCACACCTAGTGGACGAAACTCAATAATTTCTATGAATAGGACTCGATGACTTTTTGAAAACTTTCTTTGCTTAAAAAATTGCTTGATTATTTGGAATAAGGAGCTCTGTCAGTTTTAAATTTGCTTCGTTCTGACTTAAGAGTTTAACTCTTTGTTTTTAAACGCGAAAAAAGGCCCTTCAAAGGTACAGACTGGAAAACCTTCTGACATAAGCCTAGTGGACACGTTCTTTATTGCAAGTGGTGTGCTGTTATCATATACTATAGTTGTCGGCAGGGGCAACACGTACATGGTAGGGGGAGGCCCTCCCCTAAGATTTTTTGCCAGACAGATGAAAAGTTTGAGTTAGCAAAATAGTGGCGCGAAGCGCAATGATTTTAATGGATTTTTTTTATTAGGGCAAATGGGCTGACGGTAATATATGAGATAAAACTAATGAAAGATAAATCTCAGCTGAGAAAGAACAAAAACTCAGCAATTTTTTAATAGCAACACTCATCACCCACATCAGTGGGTAAAAATGCCCAGCCAGAGAGTAAAATCCCCCCCCCCCAAAAAAAAATTATTATGGCTAATAACGCTCCTAAACCAAGTCTACGGGAAGTAACTACTTGTACTTTTTAGTCCCGGCCTGTTATCTCTGTGCACTTCCATCATAGGGCCAATTTTCTACAGTTGCCACTAATGTCATATTTTCAAATTAATCTCTTTAACTTTTATATTAACCTGCTTTGATAAATCAACACAAAAAAAAAGAAAAGAAGAAAAAATTAAAACGATTGAAGATATAAAAATAGATATTATAAGATATTCTACACCTTACACTCTACCTATATTTTGAAATATAGGTAGAATATTCTAAAATTCTCTCCTTTCTCCATTATTTTTCTTTGTTATAATTTCTTTTTGGCCACTCACTTTTGCATGTGGGGGAATTTTATGGCGGGGGGGGGGGAGTAACCCTAGTACTCATATTCACAATTCACTAGCAACGTTAAATATTTTAAATGAGACAATGGAAAATGAACTGGTTTTACAAGTCATAAAATAAGAACTGGATTATGAAAACTATGAAAGTAAAAATATAGTATTTGTTGAGAAGCTATCCTGTTATGAATATCAATTTATAAGTTTTGTAACACTTTTTTGTGCGCACTCAAAAATAGCCAAACTAATCAAGATAAAAACATGAAAATGTATGCAGAAAAGTTTTGCTACCAAAAAACGAAAAACATAAGATGAAATGGAAGCCTGAAATATGAGAAAATGATGGCAAATATCTGAGGACTGAAGGCCTGAGCTGTCATCCTTAGCAAGCAAAGCAAGCTAAGGTAGGCTACGCAAGACTATATTTGCAAGGCTGTATAGTCTACTCATTAAAAACAAATCAAATGAGAGGCCCTTGAAACTCGAGAATATTACTTTAGAGCCAAGCACATGAATACAATTTGTTGTACAACTGCATGGGGTAAATTGGAAAACTCCCAAGTGGTATAAATACATGACAAAAATTAGCAAATTGTAAACACTTTGAAATTTCTATGCAACTTTGTCTTGAAGGCTTCATTTCATACTGCTACTACTAACAACTCACCAATGCACCAAACCAAGTGAGGCCAACACAGCTACGCATGCTCCTTCTTCATCCCAATCTATTGAAAGCCTCCCTCTCTACATTCTCCTGGAAAGTTCTCATTTTCCTTAAATATTTCTTTATGACCTCTTCCCATCCAAACCGCAGTCGACCTGCTTTCTGTTTAGCCCTAGACAATTGGCCGAAAAGGACAACCTTTGCCATTCTGTCATCCTTCATCTAAAGAACATGCCCTAGCCATATCAACATTTATGTCTGTTCTGAGAAGTTCCCATTCAGTATTCTATGACCACTGGTTCAAAATGGGCCACCCCTGAAAACAATACCTTTATATAGCAGGCTGAGACCCCCAAAACAGCAGTGACATTGTAATACTATAAAAAAGAAAAAAAAATAATTACCATCAATCTTGTTAGAATTCCAATCATTAGGCATATTTGAACCATGAATAGAAACTTGGATTAGCATAGGCTATGTGTTTTGTCACACATATTTCTAGAATTGTTCTAGATATCTGCATTTTTTTTTCCCAAGATCCCAGTCCCAATTCTAATTTTTGAAAAATATTTTTTGAGGATAGGCATGAATGAAGGGGGATTTGGGGCCAATTACTCACAAGATTTCACAATTTACAGCTTTATTTTCTGTATTTTCAATACAACTTGCTTGTCTTTCTTTGTGTTTTTTTTTGCTCAAACAAAAACAAAAAATGAAAAACACTATTTACCATGTGGCTCTGCTGTCTTTTCATCTTTTTCTTCACCAGAAGAATCTGATGTATCATCCCAGTCACTATCTTCACTGACTTCACAACCAACTTCGTCATCCGCATGTTTTTCTATATTCTTCATATCATTTGCTTCCACCTCTTCAGTCTTTTCACTATGTTCCTCAGCAACTTCCTGAACAAACAACTCTTCATCAGAGTCACTTAAATCTGAATCAACAATGGAATCAGATATAGCTCCACTTTCATCATGAATATCACTTTTCAAAACAGTTAATGCAGATTTACCATTACTTTGTGTTCCACCTTGATTTTCATGCTTTGGTTTCTTTAATATAGATCTCAAACCACTGGAAGATGAACTGTGTGTTTTCTCTTTTTCATTTTTGGTGCTTTTCTTGGAACCTAAATTTATACCTTTGCTAGTAACTGGAATATTTGATTTCTTCCTTTTGCCCATTTTAAATTTCCCTGGAAGATAAAATAAAATAAATAAATTAAGAGTCTGGAGTGATATCAAAACATTGGTATTTGCAAGATTAAGATATAGTCTAATAAAGAAATTAGTTGAGAAGAAACAGTCACACACAGCTGTGTTCTTCCATACTTGCACTGATTGACTCCTACTTTTGATCAATAATTTATCATTTGAGTATAGCAGTTTAACCTTAAGCAATGCTCCAAGGGGGTTTAATAGTTGTTGAATGTATTTGTATAAAAAAGATATTGATTTTTATATTATTTGAGAAACTGTTCTGCTTCTCTCTTGTTTTTCCTTGACTTGGCCCAAGATTTGTTTTAAAGGTCCTTCTCTGCTTTTTTTTTTTTTTTTTTTTTTTTTTTTTTTTTTTTTTTTTTAAATAACAAATTTATACCCAAGTGAGAAATAGGTCATTAAGAGTATTTCAATTCAAGCATCAATTGGACACTATACAGAAGAGGTTTTTGCAAACCTGTTGACAGATTATTTTAAATGACAGTAGAAAGTGCAGCAAAGGTTCATAGGTCTGAATATGGAACTCTAGCTATTTTCTAGAAGGAATAGCTTTGTATTGGTTCACTGAGGCCTCTAGAGTTTGTATAAAGAGATGTAGAATTAGAATATGAGGAGCATGGTGTCTTACAGACCCCCTCCCAAAGACAAAGAATATATCCCCCTTAAAATTTCTCACAGACAGGTCACTTCCAGACAATCTCTTAGGAGATTCCATTCTACAAACAGTTACACCCTGGAAATTTAGCCACTGAAGGGAATAAAGAAAAATAAAAGAATGAAGAAGAGAAGTGATTCTAGAACGTTCTGCCTATATTCCAAATCGTATGCTGTAAAATATAGGCCTGCTATAATATTTGTTTTCACATTTTATTTCTTTTAATTCTTTTTTTTTTGTGTTTTTAGGTGCTGGTGGTTGAACATCATAGCAAGGGAAGATAAAGAATAAAGAGAGTGCTTTGTTTGTTTTTTTAGAAATCAAGAGTTCTGTCAATCTTAAATTTTATTAGTTCTGACTTGGAGATTGACCTTGATATTCATATTTAATTGAAAAAGAAAGACATGGCCCTTAAAGGTATGTCATATGGGAAAACCTTCCAGTGTAAGGCACTTGCCCTAACTGTAAATGAAAAATTTGCCCTGGCCATAATTTAATTATATGCCATAACAAGAATGCCTGGGAAGTTATATTTTTTTTTAGATCAAGCAAATGGTCAATATTTCCAATTTTGGTGAATGGTTTTGGATTGACAGTCTTCTATAAGAAATTAGCTACTCTTGCCTTATTAGACATTGCTCCTGCAGGAATTTTCTGGCATTGTTCTGCAACAGGTTCCAATGACACATATTGAAGGCAACAGTAATTTGTGTCTAAGGGCCCAAACCTAGTTGCAGGTCAATTTTTTTACCAAGAAGTTTGACCTTAACACCAAAGTTGTTTTTACTACAGGTAATGATGAAGCAGAAAGGATTTGTTGATTTACAGCAGAATCTGGGTATAAATCTTTCACAAACCCCTAAATATGCTAACAGGAATGCTTCAAATTGTTTTCAAACATATTTTAATGTATAGTCAAGTTTCCTTGGTTTTAATATCTTTTTCTTTATTTATTTAATTTGCAAATATAAATCAATCAAAATCTAGTAATCTGCATAAAAATGTAAAACTCTAAGCCTCTCCATCCTGCTTCCATTAGAATTGTTATATATATTTATCTGTTTCCTCTTTTATAGTGGCTGTTTTCATATGACAATAAATGCTATAATAAGGAAAGTAAAAATAGTTTGAAATATCTTACCTTTGACAATTTTAATAGAAAATTGCAAACAAAATTATATATCAGTAGTGTAAAAATGAAGATTTACTATTGTTTACTTCTCTTACATGTGTTGTATGTTTGAAAATAATAACAAATTTTATTTATGAACTATGTCAGTATTTATTTTAGCTATACCAATGGAAATTACCTTTTATTCAGAATATCAACAGGTTGATTCAATTCAGTTTTTACTGAAAGAATATTTTTTTTTTCAATTCAAACCTTGCCCTTGTTTCAGCTAATTACCTAAAACTGCCAGAGTAGAAGTTGAGTTGAAAAGAAGAACAGTGTGCTTGACCTAAGAACTTGTGGGTGTAAGTTTTAAACTGGTCAGATGCAAAATATACTCCCCCCCTCCATATTTAGTGCTCAGAAAAAATTCCTTTCCAAAGAAAAGTGTGATCATTTGTTGACTCAAGGAACAATCTTTGAAAGTTTCAGGCTGGAAGAAGAGCCAAAACCAAGCCAGTTGGTAATTATTTAACATATAACCTATTTGCAAACAATGGGCATTTAACATGGGTAATGTATTCTACAGGTGCATATTTCTTAGATCCCTAAACTATTGGAGAAAAATGTCCATCTAAAAATTTTGACCCAAGGACTATGGAGGTGTCATGATGGGGAAGGGGAAAGAGAGGAGTGGTACCATCTAATCACTTTATTCCCTTTAACACAATATGAGAGGTTTCAATTTCTTACTGAATAAGTCCCATAAGATATAATACATATGGGAAATAAAAATCAAGCATTTTAAGTTTCAATGCCTTTTTAAAAGAAAGTTTTGTTTGATTCTTTTTAGAATTTGATCAAAGATTCTAAAAAACAATTTTTACTGCATTACATTAATGATAATACAAGGGTTATGTGACAATCCAAATGTGTTTTGAAATACATTTTGGAAAAAAAAAAAATCAATTTTAGGTCTGCTTATTTAACCTGAATATGTTATGTAGTTAGGCCCAACCAGTCTTCTTTTATTTTACTTTTTTGCAAAGATGACACTTAAAAGTTTTCTTCATTTTAACCTATATCAGCCCCATTTCCTATTTTTTCATTCCCAGAAATAATCAGAAATTGAATCTTATGATGGCAAAATAATTTTGCTGTAATTTGGATCCCTAACAGGTGTCCCTTTCACTAGCTTCTACTGTTTACAGTAAAAGAGAAAAAAATGAATTGTTTTTTAGGTTTTTTTCTGCTCTTCTGTAAAATTCATGTTGTGTAACATACTGTCTTTTTAATCATAGCAGCTGATTAGTCCCATCCTATTAACATAGTGAAAATTTTGAAGAGGGGTCATTTTGCATAACACCATAAAACTGCATAGACATTATCTGAAAAAAATTATCTTTTATGTATCACACCCTTGGTTCCATTTAATTTGATTTTTGTATAGCCTAGTTTAATATCTCTTCAAGATTACATTTTCCATAGCTACTAATAGCCTTTAAGTGTCTTTAGGCTTAAACTGAACTGTGACAGCAATATATCTCTAAGCATTGGCAATATAAGAATTTCCCAGGCAGCTTTAGAATTTGTGGAGTAAAAGTTAAGACATATGCTTTAAGAAGGAATCACTAAGGACCCATCAGAAGAGGTAAAATACAATCTACAAGTATGGAATTCAAAGGCAGGAATTTGGTAGGCTGTGAGCAAAACTCTTGGTGATGAATGTTCAAAGTACTTACAAGTCTTAGATTTCAACTAGGTGTAACATGTCTACCATTTGTGAAATATATTTTTATGTTGTTGTTTTTTTATTTTGGATAAATACATAGCAATTTTAGCTTCAGATTTATAATCAGCAGGCCCATGAATCATCAGACCTTCACTACTAATCTCATTGAATGAGGAGACATATAGGATAAGATACCCAGTAGTCAGACAACTAATCCACTCTTTAATAGCTAAACCATTGTATAATCTCTATCATACTTACAATTATATTTAACTTACTATACTTATACTTATACTTACTATCATATTTATGCAATTTGTATAAAGGACTTGTTCAGCCACCACTTGAAACAGGCATGGTCCTTGCATCCCCCTTTTTCAAAAAAGATGTTAAAATTCTTAAAGATGTCAAGAGAAGAGCCACTAAGATGGTGAGTGGACTGCATGAGCTCCCTTACCCTAAAAGGCTATGCAAGCTGAAACTCTCAACTCTAGTTTGTAGAAGAAGATGGGGTGATGCCATTCTGGTTCATAAACTTATTAATTCAAAGGCACTTCCTGATCTTCTTCCTTTGGCATCTCAAGACTCTTGTACAAGGGGGATATAGCTTGCAGTTATCCAGGCATTTCTCCTCAAAGTGGCAATGCACCCATTTTCTTACCAACCATGTTACCAACCTCTGGAACTAATTACTGTCAGATACTGTTGCTGCCCAAACCAAAGACAGCTTTAAGAACCATCTTGACAACAAATGGTCAACAAAAGAATGGAAGTATAACTGGGAAGCACTTGAATCAGCAACATCAAACCACTAGGCAAGTGAATGTATTCAACTATGTGTCATGTATTATCAACTCTAGAATTTTGATTGTTTCTTCATTGGATGTTTCAAAATCTCTTTAACTAGTCCTATGTGGTTTGCTTGAATATTTGAACTATACACAACACTCACAATTTTAAATATACTGATAGACAACAGTGGAGGCTAATCTTGGCCACACATTTATAGCTTAGGCCTTATCTTAGAAAATGTATTCTAATCTTGGACACATGATCTTAAAGCTTGCATAATATATAGGCTACTAATAATAGACACAGTCAACCTTGGATGGAGACAAGACAAGTGCTGTGAAACAAAATAATTACATTTTTACAAACTAAAATGTAGAACTTTTGTCTAAATTTGAATTTTGAAAGACCAGATGTTTTCTAAGATTATAATAAGCAAATCTTAACTGGTTTTGTCCTATCTGGCTTAGAGATGTAGTGTTCAATATTTTCTTAACCTAACCCCTTTCTGAGATAGTAAGAAGTCACTAAACTAGAACTTTACCAATAGATCTTCTGCTTGAATGAAGTAAAAAAAAATTGTTTTTAGCTTCACAACTTTGCTCAATCCTAATTTACAAGTTTTTAAATATATGTAAATACATTTCCTACATTTTGAAAAAAAAACATCTATATGGCTCAGAACTCTACTCAAATAACAGTAATTGCATTTTCAGAACTAAAGGCAGATAAAAAGTAACTAGTAACTGAAAATTAAGGTAGAATGTTGTTTTGTCAAAATTTCAATAGGTATAGACCTGTCATGTAGGCAAATTCCAATGCCCTCTAGAGGGTGAAGGAGTGGAGATGGGTACTTTAAAATACCTTTCCAGGATATACTTTAACCTGTACACCCATCCCAGAAAGTTTCATTTCCCTAACCTACCCCCTTTCTGAGATAGCAAGAAGTCACTAAACTAGAATTTACTGAACAATTTTCCAAGGTTTCACTTTTATAGCACACATATTTTTAAAGTTCAGGACCCTCTAGAGGGAGAGGGAGTGGAGGTAGGTACTTCAAACTACCTTCCTGGGACATAGGCTACTTTAGCCTGTAGACCCATCTCTGAAAGTTTCATTTTCCTAACCTAACCCCCTTTCCAAGATAGCAAGAAGTCACTAAACTAGAGTTTTACCGTTGGTACTTCAAAACACCTTCCCAGGGCACACTTTTGTCTGTAGACCCAACAGTGAAAGTTCCATTTTCCTAAGTAACCCGCTTTCCAAGATAGCAGAAAGTGGCTGAACTGGAATTATACATCAATTTCTTTTAGATACATAAATTATATTTCCATGATTTTGAAATCCTATAAACAAAAAACAGGTCTATCACAACGACTAACCTAAATATTTCGAGAACTAACGTGGTTAAAGTTTAAATAAGTTCGCTACGAAATTAACCTGGTTAACACTGCCAACTGAAATCATGAACTTTTGTACGAGAAATTTTCCCGAGACCTGAAAAGAAGATGAAATCCCGTCCTATGGATATAAAAATTTCATTGAAAGTACTTGAAATTCCTTTGTCTAAGAGCTGCAAAATCCCACCAGTATCGTACACAGATATTTGATATTAAAAATCAATGTCACTCTTGTAGCAGTATTCTCAAAAGACTTTTATTTTTCTAGTATTGTTATTTATCTGAAACTTTTATTTAACGCATAACCTACTTGTTTCAGTCCATTTTACTGCAACTTTTGTGTGACTATAATTAGGCCATTCAAAAAAAAAAAAAGGTGCAACATTTTTAAAGGTTATCCCAGCTTAAAAAAAACACAAAAAGCGTAATATCAATAGAAAAGGAAAAACAATATATTTTATATTTCAGTTCATTCAATGCTCTCCTCGAGTTAACATCTCAGTATCGGAGAGCGCGCATTTTGACTTATTTTATGCTAATCTTGTGAAAACCTGTGAATAGTTATTATGACCAGGAAAAAGAGACGTAATGATATGGAATCCACACGATTATCTGTGCAAGATTCAACAGCCGAAGGGACAATACGTGATTCGATCGATGCGCTGACCAGTTCGGTCCATCAGATTTTAGAAACAGTTAAAGCAACGCGGGAGGAGATACAAGGTTTGAGATCTGAATTATCCGAAATCCGTTCAGACATTAGTGGTCTAACCTCCAAAGTGAATGATTTTGAAATTGTAACTGCTACCCACTCGGATACAATAACAAAGATTCAGGCAGAATTAAAAGATATAAGAAAGAAAGAATCCCATGGATTAGGCCCTCTCACTGATAAGGTCCTCATATTAGAGAATTTGGAAAAGAAAGACAACATTATTGCTTGGAACTTAAAAGCTGCCTCAGTGCCGGAGGCCTCGACGAAAATGGAACATTTGCTGGTAAATTTCTTACAACTAAAAATTAATTTTGAAGTTAAAGAAGTACATGACAAATTTGTGAAAATACGACTCATAAACTCGGATGACAAATTCTCGGTACTTCAAGCGAATAAACAATTACGTGACCAGCCCTGGAAAAAAGACCTTGATAAAGCGACAAAATTTGATTACAATGGAGTTTTCTTCAGCGATGATGTTAGTAAAACCTGCAGGGAGATCTGCTCTACGCTGAATAAAAAAAAGAAAGAAATGAAGGATAAAGGTTTTGTTGCATAGATCCCACCCACGGTACCACCCACATTATGCTACATAGACCAAGACGGAGTGAAACAAAAAAAGAAGTGGTATAACGTCCCATCAGTCGAATAAATTGTGTTATTATTTTTTTTTTTATTATTTATTTTTTTGTCATTATTAGTGATTTGTTCATAACAGTCATTATAAAAATGCGCAAATATGTGTTGGTGTGCGCACATTGTTGCCAAAATGTGCGTGTTTCTCTGTTGAATGAGAAAGAATGAACATATTTCCACCAAAACGCAATGATTTTCTCCGACATATGCGCTTGTTATATGTGCTTAACTTAGTTTTCTTTTTTGAGTGGTCTTTTGTTAAATTGTTGATTAACTGAAGTGAGGCTTTTTTGTTGATTTATGATATTGAGTTTACATAATTTACCTGATCTTGCAAGCAGAACTAAACTGTTAGAGGAAAATCCTTTTGATATACTAGAATGCTTGAAGAATGTGAAGGATGATGAAGCAGTAATTTTGGAAGATAGCCCGAAAAACAAATATTCATTTATGGATGATTCTATCCCTACATGCAGTAATGTACATTTTTCTAGTTTTAACTGCAGAGGTTTGCTTAATAGCATTGAGTTCATAAATAACATAATTAATAAAAATAAAATTGAAGCTTTAGCGGTAAACGAAACTTTCTTAAATGATAGGAACATTAATGATGTAAAGTTTTTTGATTATGATTTTGTTCGCGAGAGTAGAAAACACCATCAGCATGGCGGGTTAGGATTTATCATAAGAAAAGAGTTAAAATCGAAAATAAGACGAGACTTAATGATTTGGAATGTAGAAATGATTTTTGAAACGTGTATTCTGGAATGTGAAGTTAATAAAAAATCAACAATCATGATATCTTTGTATCGCCCACCTTCCGGAAGTATAGATCAATTTTTGATGCAATTTGAAATTCTATTAAATAAAATATCACAGATGAATAAGCAAATATTTATTTTTGGTGATTTCAACCTAGACCTAATGAAAATTCAAGCAAAGCAAAATGATTCGAAGATAAGAGAATTTTTAGAACAAATGCTTTGTCAAGGACTGCTCCCATCATGTCTGATTCCAACTCGAATAGATGATATTGGAGCAACATTAATTGATAATATTTTTTCAAATAGTATTTGTTTTTCAACTTTTGTCATATTAAATGATATTTCAGATCACTGTGTGATAATTTCTGAATTTAATTTGGCCAGATCTAAAAGAAATAAACGCAATGAAAAAAACAGGTCGTATAATAAATGATGAATCAATTGCGCGTTTAACTATTAAGCTAGGAGATATAGATTGGAAGGAAGTGGTCAGTACTGAGGATGCAAACAAGGCATTGGAAATGTTTTATAAATCATTTAATGATGTTTATAATGATATATGTCCGAAAGTTAAAAGGAAAACACCCAAGTCAATGCCAGAAAAACCATGGATATCCCCGAGACTGTTAAAATGTATTAATGAAAAAAATAGACTATACAAAATTAAATGCAACTATCCGTCTGATGAAAACATCCAGAAATTCAAATTTTACAAAAACACTCTGACTAGAACTTTGAGAGAAAGTGAAAGAAATTATTATGAGAAGGAAATATCTTCAGCTGCGTCCCAGCAGAAAATGTGGGAAATCTTGCGTGATAAATTAAATAAAAATAAACCAAGAGCAATACCGACTTTCCTTAATAATGGAAATGACGCTAATGAATCAACTGAAAAAAAGGATATCGCAGACTTATTTGCTAAGCATTTCAGTAAAATTGGTAAAGAATTGGTTAGAGATCTTCTGGATAAGTCATCAGACTATACACGATTTTTGCCCCAAAACGAAGATAAATCATTGTATATGCCATTTGATGAATACCAAAAAGCTATTAGTGATTTAAAGAGAGGAAATTCGGCTTCAGTAGATGATATATCGACAAATCTTTTAAAGAAAATATCAGGAGTAATATATGAACCTCTTGCAGATGTTATAAATAAGAGCATAAAAAATGGTGTCTTCCCTGATCTTCTGAAAAAGGCTAAAATAATCCCTATATTTAAAAAAGGGGAGGCTCAAGATCCCAATAATTACCGTCCTATTGCACTCCTTTCCCCACTGGCTAAAGTTTTTGAAAAAATAATGAAATATAGACTTACATCATTTCTGGAAAAGATAAATTTTTTTTCGAAGTTCCAGTTTGGTTTTTTAAAAGACAGATCGACAGAAGATGCTGTAGCCGCAACACATATTTTCATTAATGATGCTTTAGATGATGATAGTTTAGCAGCTACATTGTTTTTTGATATTAAGAAAGCTTTCGACACTTTAAATCACTAAATTCTATTTAAAAAACTTGAAAATACGGGAATAAGAGGAGTACCTTTAAAATTAATCAAATCATATTTGCACAATCGAAGGTTTGTGGTAGATATTGATGGTGAATATTCGTCTGAGACATCGAATAATAATATCGGTGTACCGCAAGGTTCAATTTTAGGACCTCTATTATTTTTAATATATATAAATGATCTCCCTAAATCTACTCCTGAAAATGCATAAACAATTATGTTTGCGGATGATACTGCAGCAAGTTTAAAAGCACCAACATTAGATGCACTGAAAGAAAAACTGATTGAAGTTGCAAAATCCATCACAAATTGGTTCCAAATTAACAAACTTGTCCCTAATTTTGTTAAAACAGAATTTATTATTTATGGAAGATCAAATCAAAAGTTGAAAAATATTTCTCTGAATGAAATTACCATTGATACTATTCATGAAATCAAAAGAGTATACACAGCAAAATATTTAGGTATCGTTTTTGACCCTACCATGAATTTTAAAACACATATTTCGTTGTTGAGACTAAAATTATCAAGATATATAGGTTTGCTCCACCGACTAAAATTTTTATTCTCATTTAAGGTTCTAAGAATCCTATATTTTTGCCTAATTGATGCACAAATCCAATATTGCTCAGCTATATTTTTGCTGACTTTTAAATCACATATTAAACCACTACAAGCCCTGCAAAACAAAGCTATTCGAATTCTAGATAAGTTTTTACAACATCCGAGGAGTACAGATATCCACTCTGAAACACGTACCTCTTACCTGTTTCTAGACATAATGACTCTTACACAGAAATCTCATCTACTATTATCTAGTTGGTTTTTTAAGATTCAACATGTACATAATTTCTTTTTTGACCAGAATTTACTGTCCAAACATCAAAATTCACTGATAACTAGATAAATGGAATCTGCTTGCAAGAACGGTTGGTAATTTTTTTTTATTTTTTATTTTATTTTGGCCTCACTCCACTTACTCCACCTTAAATACTCTCATTAAAGATACTGTTTTTTTTTGTTTTGTTTTTATGAAATAGTGGTTCATTTTTGTTTGTTCTGTATCAATGAGGATTGTTAAATTTTGTTTATGTCTTGCCCAGTAGTCGAGCTTGTCTCTCCATTTGGGCAAGTTGAAGTTTTTGATGAATTTGAATTTTTGAATAAATGAATCTGAATCTGAAGAGATAAAAACATGAACTAAGCTTGTAATTATATACGAGATTCCCTAGCTGATATAGTGACATGGTGAACATACCACTTGATTCTATTTTTTATGCTCTTTTCAAATATAGACATAATCAATTCACTCAGAAATACACCCTTTTCCCTGATAGTCCCATATTTCGCCTTAATAACGTATTCCTCCATTACCTCAATCTAGTCAAATCTTCTAAATTAAAGTGGATATCTTTCAAGTCTGGAATTTATCTTCGTGCTTAATCAATCAAATATGATTGAAACGAGTTTAAAAAGCGGATGATAGTAGAAGGAAACACGAAAATCATATGAAGCGCATTAGCAATGTCTAAATGAAGAGCGAAGTGGGCTCTATGTGATATTCATTTCTTTTTTCTTTCACCACGGCACTTTGTATGAAAGGAAATATCATATAAACTTTGGAGGAAACTCATCCGGTTGGAAATTAAAAATTCTAGTCCTCTTTTCAAAAGTCAAAAGTTATTGGAGGGCACCAAAGACCCTAACAATAAAATATAGCCTGTAATTTGTGCTCGGAGAATAGTGTTGAATATTTATAATTCATCAAAAAAATGTTCTATCATATTTTGCAAATAGTTTGCGATTTCAGGGGAGAATTTAATAACTCTGTTGACCAATGTTATAATAGTTCCAGCATCAGCCCTAATTAATATTACTATTACAAACTATAGAGAATAACTTAAAATATAGAAGAACCTTGAAATTGGGAATATGAAAGAATGGGATTTCGGAATTGGAATGAGTGGGATTTTATGAGACTTAGCTTTATGTTTTATAGCACAAAAGAATTTCAATGGATATTATTTAGTCTTATAAATAAAATTTTCTCAAATTGACTAAAATCCTTTATCAGCTGAAAAGGTAATATAAAGTCCCAAAAATTAAGACTTTTATTGAAAGTTAGTGTCTCAATGAGTAGAACACAGATTATTTTATTCAAACACACACATATATATATATATATATATAAGATAGACAGGCGGCGTAACTTATTTCCAAAACAGGCAGCAGACAAGCCGAATATTCGTTTTGTCGTCAAAACATAAATATACACAGAATCTATAGTCAACACTTATGAAATAGTTTAAAATAATTCTAATCGTCTACTTAAAATCAATACACAATAACTGACTAGTCAAAATGTAAGAAAATATAACTAACGAACAAAAACAGTGGACAAGCCGAATATTCGTTTCAGTCGTCAAAACACAAATACATGTACAATCCATAATTAAGACTTATGAGATAATTTGAAATATATCTAATCCTCTATTTAAAATCAGTACACAATAACTGACTAGTCAAAATATAATATAACGAACAAACTAAAGCTGGAGCTGTTCTTGCTTGCAAGCAGTAACATTTAAAAACTTGACAAACGAGAGAACAAAGCTTTGCAAATATTTGTTTCGAGACACATGAATAGGCTATATACGAGATACAGCTTCTGCCACTGCTTTTGCGGGTCCTTCTCGATGTGATTTAAAATCGAGGGCAGTATGGATCGATGGGGTGTGCTGTTCAGCACCCCTGTACCAAAAGCAAATGATAGTTTTGTCGACAAATAGCAAGGGAATCTAGGCCGATTTGTTCAAGAACGGCAAAGTACGGGACTTAGGGCGCTTTTGGAATTTCCAGCAATGCCCGAAATTGAACTCTCAATCGCGTCCGACTGCTTCTCCGCTAAGCCGCAATGCCAAACGGGGGAAAAGTATTCAAGGCAAGACCGTATAAAGAGGTATAAACTCGCAAAAGATGATTTCAAGGACTTCCATGTCGATACAACAGCTTCAGGGAGCTAATACGTGCAATTACTCTCAGGAACATCACTTCCGTCTGTTTCTCCCACTTGAAATCAACAGTAAGATACACTCCAAGCAGCTTAAGTTCAGTCACACAGCTGAAAGGAGGAAGGGGAGGTAAAATTCTGGGTTGCTTTTAAGAAAAGAGAAAGTCAGCACAACAGACTTCTGGACATTAACAGCCATCCTATCTACAGCAGCATCATCCGATATATCAACCATAATGGTAGCTGCGTTGTTTTCAATATTTTTGTAGCATAGTTCTGCAATAGCTAAATCATCCACGTATTTCCACCGATCTGGCATGCCTATTGCTAGCTCGTTTATCATGATTAGAAAAGGAAGAGAACCCATTATTGTGCCCTGAGGCACTCCACAAAATATAAGCATTCCATCAGAAATAAGTTGATTTGTACTTGTTACGCTGTGTTCTATTTGCAAGGAAATTAGCTATAATTCGCACTAAAAAAGGATGGACATTAAACTTAGAGAGGAGCTTCTGTATCAGTGTATTATGACAAATTAAGTCAAAAGCTTTCTTTATATCAATTGCTATCAGATTAATCCAGCGTTCAGGCTTATCCAGATGTTTAAGAATTGTATCCAACATCCTTACCAAGTAATGGGCAGTGGACGTTTTGGGCATGTTTTCAAACTGTCTAGGATCAATAAGCTCAATTACCCGCTTCTTTAACCAAGCAGCCAAAAAACGCTCATAAATTTTGCTTAACTCAGGGGCATTGTAATTGGTCTAATTCCAAAAAAATCATTTGGTGCTTCTTTTTTTGGGATTGTTGTAACATATTCATTTTTCCAAATGGATGGGTAATCACCAGATTTTGTTATTAGATTAAAAATATGGGCCAAAGGGAAATATAATCTGTCGGAGAACGCTTTAATTAAATCTACAGGGATATCAACCAGTGTTACACTAGTTCTTTTCAAAACACTAGACTTTCGTTTCACTTCATTTGGCGATATAATTGGGAAATCACAAAAATCAAGTAGAGGACTCGGTATTTCATCTTTTGGTACAGGAGGGACTGACTGGACAATATTAAGCAGGTGGGCCTTCAGCTTATTTGCAGTTCCAAATTCTTTTTCATCTAAATTAAAATCCACTCCTTTCTCTTTTTTTCCAACTATATTTTTGATTTCTCTATGCTAGCTTTGCTTTGACTTAAGCAAATGATTCACTTTTCTTTCGGTATATTCATGGCCCGCATTTCTTGTCATTTCACGAATTTTGTTTTTTAGTTTATTTGCTTGTTCAAGTTTGCCTTCGTGGAATAGTCGCCTTTTTTCTAGAAGGAGCGTCTTTATATTCTTAGTGACGTAAGCACGATCCACAGACTGATATTTTGAAGTTTTTTCGGGAAAATAAGACTTACATGCGCACTGTAGCTTTTCTTGTAGCAGACTTGCTTTTGAACATGCACCTTCTGCCTTCTCATCCCAGCTCACTTGACTAATCCAATTACCAAATTTTAAAAGGCATTCGTCACTTATTGGTCTGCTGGTCACCGTTGTAGTTTTGTACTCAATCTAAACTGTAGTGATATGGAGTAGAGGCTCCAATATCTTTGAAGTAGACTTGCAGCTTAAATTAGGTACTTCTTCGTTCGTCTTACAGATGTCTATTTGGGTCAACAAATGTATATAAACCCTACACAAGACCTGTAGCTGGATATGGCTGCCCGTTTTGTGCTCGAGGCCCCAGGTCTCCCTTGATTCCAGACAATCCAGACTAGGATCACCAAGGATTTTTTTCCGAAGTATTTCCATTCAATTTTTCTGGGCGGTAATACAATCATGTAAACCAATATCCAATTCTGATTATCTGATCGAAGATGTTCCTCGGGAAAATCCCTTGAAAAACATCTGTGTTAGGTTACGCACATCCATCTTGTACCATCTCTATAAAGTTTTATTTATTCATTGTCAAACTCGTCTACTGATTGCACGAGCGAAAGTTCGAATAATGTATTAAACATAATATAACGAGTTTACTAAGTAGAGGGCTGTCGACACAACAGGCAATCGACAGCATGATGTGCTGCTAAAATAAAGAAATAATAATTGTGCATTGGGATTTTCCAGAATTTGCAGATGAAAAGTTCCAAATTATTAAATATAACTAGATGACACATTATATTTATGCTAAAGAATTGGTAAAAAAGTCCGAAATTTATGGACATCAATATTTTATAGCCAATTAAAAAAAATAGGAATGGGAGAATGTTGCTATTCTATTGTCAAAGACACTTTTATGGACAGTAAAGTTTCGAACCTAAAAAGTACATCATAAAACCTCATGGGGATTAAAGTTTGGTTTTACAAATATACACATAATTTTTTGACAAAGTCACCTATTCTATTTGTTTAAATTTTGAGAGAACAAAATGAAAAACAAAAAACAGAGCAGTCTACCTACAAGAAAAACATATAGTTGTATAAACATACAGCTATTGTAATCAAATTACAAATTTTTAGGCTAGAGTATCAGATGCTACAACCACTCTGGATGACAGGCAAAACTTATATGAAAAAATCAGAATAACATATTGTAGGGTAACCATGAAAATAAGAATTTGTTGGGAAAAGACCAACAAAATTTAAAAGTAACTGACTATAAACCGTGGTAAAATACTGAAACTAAAATCACATTAATTTATCATTTTAAAATTAAACACGTCATCTAATTTACAGGGAATTTAAAGTCTTTGCCTTAAATCTTCATAATTCGTCGATTCCCTTGTCAATCTACAAGTGATAATCAAAATTAATCTTTTGTCAAAGAGTTCGTGATGACGAACTGTAAGTAAGCAGTGACCCAGCTACATAGTACGAAACTCTAAAAAACGGAATTTTGGTACAAATAGATGCATTAAAAATCAGATTTTAATGCTGATTTCATATATAAAAGTTTCATCAAGATTAGTCTTTCCCATCAAAAGTTACGACCCTGAGAAAATTTGCTTTATTTTCGAAAAAAGCGGGAAACACCCCCTAAAATTCATAAAATCTATATGAAAATCACTTCATTAGATCCAGCATATCAGAGAACCCTATAGTAGAGGTTTCAAGCTCCTATCTACAAAAATGTGGATTTTTTTTGCCAAGAGAAAGATCACAGATGCGTATTTTTTTCTTTCTTCCCAGGGGTGATCTTATCAACCCACTGGTCCTGAAATATCGCTAGAGGGCTCAATAGAACCGAAATTAAAGTTCTAGTGTCCTTTTTAAGTGATGAAAAATTGGTGGGCAACTAGGCCCCCTCCCGTGCTCATTTTTCCCCTAAGTCACCCGATCAAAATTTTGAGATAGCCATTTTATTCAGCATATTCAGAAAATCCAAGAACTATGTCTTCGAGGATGACTCAATCCCCAGGAGTCCCCGGGGGACGGGCTGAAAGTTGTGAACTTTGCTTATTTTTTACATATAGTATTGGTTATTGGGAAGTATACATACGTTTTCAGGGGGGGGGGCTTTTTCTGGTGAAGGGCTCGGGGGAGAAGGTTACGTGAGAGGATTTTTCCGTGAAGGGGGGGGGGGGCGGATTTCCCAGCATTATTTAACAAACGATCAGAAATTTAATAAAAAAACTCAACTGAAAGCAAGGAGCAACATTAAAACTCAAAACGAATAGAAATTATTAAGTATATGAGGCAGTTCGCCCCCTCGAGAAAAAAATAGAAAAAAACTTGTTTTTTCTATTTAATAATGATAAGAATTTAGCTCAGATTACCCTATCTTCGAGTCTCCGTGGTATTTTCGTACTCTCACAGGCACCTCTGCTAATCTTCTGAATCAAAACTTAAGTAATACTTCTGTGATTGCCAGGACAAATATAAATTATTATCAAAAAAGAAATCAATGAGTTATGGAGGACCAAACAATGATGCATTTTTTTTTACTCCCCTACGAAGAAAAGAACAGGAAAGACGATGCTTGACAAGATAATTCTGAAAGAACAGGATCTTGGTTATGCCAAAATATATTCCTTTAGAGATATTTAATTCATATCTGAAGAACAACCTAAAGATTTGTGAGGAGCAAAAGACTGAACATTTGGTGAGTATAGATCAACCAAAAGCAGGCGGAACAATAGGGTTTTACTTTTGATGTGATATTGAAAAAAGAGCAACCATCGTTCTCCGGCATATCAGATATCAAGTAAAAATGATAAGCTTTTTCGATGGGGGCCAGATCCTAGCCTCGTCTTGGTCTCACATATTTTTCTCAGTTGTCCTAGTTAGAACTATTTGAGAGTCAATGTATGTTCATGATTTTTACTTTTCCTGGTTGTGCAAAAAAGGAAGGAACGCTCTTGTTGCTTAATTCTGTATTATCCCTACTTTATTAGCATGGGACTTTTGTGTTCTAAAGCAGATTCGTAATTTCTTGCACAGTTTCGTAAATCAGTTGTAATGATTGGAGGATCTATTGGAGAACTTTATTCATAGTAAGCAAAATTAGTCTTTGATTTGTTTTTACTTTTATTATTTTTTTTCTGTAGCCATGTATTAAGAATCGGAGTTTCTTCTGAATACAAGCTGCATTAAACGTTTCTACTCATGATGCTATCATAGTTGTACATGATCCGATAAATTTTTTTTTGTTTTCTTTACCTTATCCCACAAAGATACACTTTTTCTTTAAAGACATCCTTTCTTTCTTATAGATAAAACAATAAAGTGTTTGATCATTTCATACATATTCAGCAATGTTATCTGTAGTTTCCGGAGGTAAAGAATGACATTTATTGATTATTTTGGTGTTTGGTGTTGTCGGTGGCAAGGTCAATTTTTCTTTTTTTTTTCTCAGTGATTTGTTTCTTCTACTTCCCTTACGGACAAGTTTCGCTTTTTAGGGAAGGTTTGTTAATTACGTGTTCTATTAATAAAAAATTTCTTGTTACAATGTAATCAGTACAGCATCAATTCAACGAAACCAAATAAGAAAAAGCAAAATAGCTCAAATAATGAACCCAGCTAGTTTTTTCAACACTGTATTTACTTTCATGGTAATTTACTTAGAGCTCAGGTAGATACTAATCATGAGTTTATAGATAAAAGGTGCTTCTTCTTCGAGAACAGGCAACAATAAATCCTGAAAAGATGAAAATATTTACAGATAGAAATAAGCATGTTTTCTCGTTTGACAGACTATGGCACGCAATTATATTTCACTAAACACACTACATCGCAAAACGAACAAAAATTGGAAGCGTATTCCAAAAACTCCAATACGTAAGAGCACAAACAAAATAAACATAATCAATTAAGTTAGTCCTTTTCTGCATCTATTAGAAGGTGAATAATAATTGCAAATCAAAAGTTGTTGAAAGGCCTGCTGACGAGTAATTCTTGCTAAGCCCCTTTCCCACACCCCCATAATTCCTTACTCCAGCAACCCTATTTTTTCATATTACCAGAGATAAATTTAACACATTGCAATTTAAATTTTTACAATTATTGGTGGTCGTAGGGAAATTATCAGGTTCACTCAAACAAATCCAGAAGTAGCACGAATTTCATCTATAGCCAATACCGACTGATTTTCTAGTGAAAGTTCTTACCATACACACAAAAGTTCAATACTCAATACCAACAACTGTTAGTGAAGAGTGCGTCGGATGATATGCACGGTATTGTGATCAGTGTGGTGCTAGACGCCTAGATCAAAGAAATGACAATGATTGGTATTGGCTAGGTTTTTTTAGCCAAAGGTTCATTGTAGTTCATCTAACTTTTAATAGAAGTTTACTATTTCGAGGCTGTCTGGACCTGATATCAGAAACTAGGATTTCTCAAAATATCCGGCATCGAGTGATAACGTTAATATGAGCTTGTTGAAATCAAAAGCAGTTCTAGTTACTATTAAAATTTGCGCTAATGTTGCTCGTAGATGTCCAGAGACATATACGCCAAACGTACAAGCGAAAAAAAAAATGCATATAGAAAATAAAAGCAAAGGTTCAAGGATTTGTTTTTCCAAGGGAGAAAATTGTACATAGAAGTGAAGGAAGAAATTTAAAGTGTGTACCAGATCTAGGTGGCATTGAGTTGAGATGTATATTCCCCGTGAGATATATGATTTTGTGACAAGTATACAGCTACAACCTGAACCAAAAGGACTAGATACTTCCAGCATCAGATTCATTAGTTGCAAATCTATTAATTTACTGAGCCGGAATTATGATATTACTTAGAAATTTTCTCAGAAAACGATTGGAACTTGCTGAAAAAAAAAACCGGAAATATTCTAATTTTTTGGGTATTTTACAAGCGTTTTCAAATTTACAAAGCAAATCTAAAAAAATGTCGGTCGGCAGACGAAAAAAATCTGAATTTCAGCTATTGAATAATGGCTAAACTGTCACCAAATCCTGGAACATTAACACGTAGGACTGCAAAAAAGTAAAATATTAAAAACATGCACAGGGAACAAAACTTAACAAGGATAAAAAAAGCGGTATTTCAAAGACCCCTATGTTTAAACAGCATTATTTTTTTGAGACTTGGATCTTTTAAAGTGAAAGTTAGAAGACATCAAAATCCAACTGACTTTCATTAGATATAATCTGATAAAATCACTGGTGGTTTTGTCTTGTCGACAATAGCGCCAGTTTCTACTCTTGTGTGTTTTCCAGACTCTTTGGTCCGATCTTTTAAAAATTCATTAGTGCCAATATACTGCAAGCCGGATAAGAATTCCATTGCAACCGTTCTGCATGGTGGGAGTTTGCATTTACTTTTATTTTGCGTGCTAAATTCATTTCATTTACCGCGTTCTTTCTTTTCAATTATAGCTAAGTCCATGGCCACCACCGAATAAATGTGCTTTCGAGAAGCCATTAGGGCTAATAGCACTTTTTAATTTTTGAGGTAAAAAAAAAACCATCAAAATTGACATAAGTTATGTGTTTTAGGCTAATTACAATGGCATACATGCAAAACTCCTACGCATTTGAATTCAGTAATTCACAAATTACAGTCATTCGGAGAATCTACAAACCGGTATAATTATGGAAAAAGCCCCAAATAAAAACTCATCTTGAGTTAAAGTGTTCATTAAAAGAGTCTCTTATGATTTCATTTACAGACAGCTATGATATCTTTTGATTTTCTCCCCTAACTAGAACCCACAAAGGAGTCCGGGAAATAACCTAACTAGAAAAGAAGACAACAAGCAATCAAAAAGTTATAAATTTACATAATTGAATCTGTAAATCCATTACCTTCTTTGGGGGCTGGATTGCACAGGCTTTGATCATAATTTATGTCAATTTTGATGATTTTTCACCTCAAAATTGAAAGTGATTCCTAAAGTTTTTCCACCTAAAAGATTTGACTGATTCCTAAAGTCTTTTCACCTCAAACACTTTACTGATTCCTTAAGTTTTTTTTTATCTCACTCACATTACTGGTTCCTAAAGTTTTACATTAATAGGGATAATCTCTAAGCATTCATAATTAATACCAGAAAATTGCAAAAAAAAACTGTTTGTGCCAACAAACACTAAATAATTTATTTAGGAACAAGTAGAGGCTCTACGCCTCTGGGCATTGCTCTGACGCATGATTTTTTGTTTTTCATAAATAAACACAATTGTTATGAGAAAACTGCTGCGAAGTGTATCTTAGAATAAATTTTACAGCATTCTCCATTGTCAAGAGCACAGAGAAAATGTCCAAAACCTGGGATTTTTTTTTTTCAATCAGATGACTGGATAGTTAAAATTCAAACTGGCAATGAATCTTCTTTTATAATTTTTCCTGCATCTTGTTTTATGGACTTGGCCAATTGCGTCTCTGAACGATTTATGCAATAACGGTAAAATAAATTTTTAAAATAAAATAATGGTAGAAAACTAGTCTCAAAATCTTAAAAATATCCATCATCACCTACAAAACGAAAACTTTTTTATTTAATATCCTAAGATCGTCTGTTGGCATATCATTTAAAATACACGAATGTATACCATGGCAAAAAAAAAAAAAAATTAAAGAAGCTAAACTTACCGGTGAATCATCAATCTTCAAACAAGATTCTTTGAAACTCAAGTTTAGTTTCGTGGCATATGCTGCAATAACAGGAAAAAAACATATCCTCTTTGTTAGATTTCTGGGATTCTGTGAATAGGACAACTTGAAATTAAACAAAACAGATAGGTTGGAAAAGTTATCGAGATACATTAAGACTATACCCTCGTAGTAGTTTTATCGGTACTCTGCAAGGGAAAAGGAGAAAAGCAGGACATAGTAGTTCGGCCAAAAAATAAAATACTTACACTACTACTACTACTCAGGATTGCCTAAGGTGTAGAAAATATTCGTCATGTCCGAACCTACCAAAAATTAACTTTTCTCTAATATTTTGCAAAGAAAAAATCCTGACCAGGGCCCAGTGCACTGGTTTTACTGATGTAGTGGGAATACTTATATATAATAAAAATCAGAGTTAGCTGAATTACAATAAGACATTTCTTTCATTCAGAAGAATTTAATCGTGACAGAGATTATTAATAACAATAATAATAAAAAGAATAGTTCACGCTAGTGAACCAACCTTCATTTACAGTTTTCCAAGAAAGACAGGCAAGTGACGTCGAAGAACAGGATTAATGAGGTTGCATCTACACAGGGTGTGGTCAGCCTAGCCCTATCAAGAAGCACTTTAACTGGTCGTTGACTTTGATGTCATTTGTACGATTTTCCAAGAAAAAGGTAAACAAAAAATAAGTTTTAGAATCATGAAAATTTGATTAACTACTACAAGAAGTTCTACTTCCATAGATAAACTGTAATTAATGTTTATACCCAGATACAAGGTCTCTATTAGACTAAGTAGCAAAGCTAACGCCAAACCTTGAGTGGAGGGGACGCGTCAATATCAGCGCAAAATTTGAAGTCTCGAGACCAATGTGGGAAAAGATTTTTGAGTGTATTAAACAGAGGAACAATTGAATTTGGATCAGGACAAATTAAATGTTTTTGAGTTGGGTTGAAATTCATTCTCCACTTGAAACCCGAAACAAACGCCATACACTTGGTTTTTGCTGCTTTCACTTGACATTCCTCAACCGAATTCCTTTCAATGCTTTCACATTCATACAATTCAAATTCGTCACCAAAGTAAATGTTTTCTTACTTCTAAAATTTTAAAGATCCGAATTACCTTTGAAGATGGATTTTATTTTTCAGGGTTCAGTTGGCTACTGCCGATGAAATTGGGTCCTATTTCTTGGAGAAATATTTCCAGCCCCTTTTTTCCAGTTAAAAGAAACTGGATAATAGTTTGTGGATGTTTAGCTGTAATTAAGTTTTTAGTTGGTTTAAAACGGGTAAATGTATTAGAGATAAATATGAAATAATTCTACTTTTGGATTTGCCAGACATGGATAAGGATTAACTGCATCTGTATCCCTTCCTTCTAGAAACACTTTCTTGAAAAACTCATTAATACCCATTATTTAGTCAAGCAGTAAGCATCTGAAGCAAACTTTATTCACCTTGTTGCATTTGGATAAAGCATATAATAAATAATTATCAACCATCATTTTGCACTGCATTCAGGGCAAAAATCGGAAAGAGCATGGAGATCTTCCTCTAATTCACCTGAATCAAAGCAAAAAAGACAAAAAAATATAAGAACTTTGATAAATTGATACAGTTATGTCAGTCAATTTGTCTACTATGACTCAGACTTTTAGCCTTTTCAAACTCATCACTGATTTTCAGGTTGGCCAAAGGGGCAATCACGTTTTTGACTCGACCTGTAGTCTTGGTTCGTGGACACTCAACGAGTTTCACACTTTGAAAATGTTTGACATCGACCTTAAGGAGACGAGATAACATTCGGATCACGTCTATTTCTTATCTAATGATTTAAGATGGCTAATTCTTAGTTGTCAACAGCAGTAGCCAGATTATCCATGCTCTTATGACTTCTGTTACGGAGATCTGTTTGAGCAAGCCATTATAAAAGAGTAATACTCCCAAAGCTTTGTTTTTGCAGGGATCTGTTTGAGCAAGCCTGTATAAATAAGTGATACCCTCCAAAGCTTTGTTGCTAAAGTATTTACTGTAAACCATGTTCTGGTCTGGAGGGGCATTTTTCTCATTTGAACTTGTTGATCCCAAAACATTTTTTACTAAATTTTTTACTACTTTTATCATTCTTTCTTTTTGTAAGTCACCTCTTTTTGCATCAACGACGGCAATATTCCTAATTCACTTTCCTTCCTCATAGTCGGACTTTGTAAAGCAAAATTCAGGTTAGAAGGTAAACATTTTCTAAATATTTCCACAACAGTTTCTGCGGCGAGTATAATAAGAAAATTTCCTTGTCAAACTTGCAATTCAGAAATGGTCTTAAGGCCTACCCTCTGTGAAACTTTTCTGGACTGTTTGGCCAAGCGTGGATGGTTTGTTGATGAGTATCATAGAGGGACTTCGTAACTGGTTTTGAACCTGATTTAAATTGAAATGTCACATATCCATCATCAGGTGACGTTACTCGGCAGTGTGAAAGTACATAAGGTTGGGTAAGTTTTCAAGAATTACAAAAATCTGCAACAAAGATTTTCTACCGGAATCTAGTCAAACTGAGCAGAACTTTTATTTTATCTTAAAGTCATTGAGTGACAAAGAGATTTAAGCAAATTAATCAGGCTTACAATAAGCATAAAATTTGAGACTGGTGGCATACAATTTTTTAAATCGAACTTTTTTGAATAAACAACGAGTATTCAGGTTAGCGGCATTCGCGACCAACTTGTAGAGTGGAAATTCAGTTTATGCTAAACCGATCATGGAAGATTAAGAGTCAATTTAAACAACAGTGAATTTTTATATCATGGGTAACTTACATAAGAAAATTCACATTGGTTCTGATACCCCATCAGAGGACATACCCCACCAGAACTTAGGATAAGATTTCTTTAAAAATCGTGCCAGTAAATCCAGCTTGTTTGAAGAACCGTAAGATCGACTTTCACGTTTCTCTCGCGTTCTGGTCATTTAGATTGATTCAGTTCGTACTATTTCATCCTTATTTCACTCTAATGCAGCTCAGCTAGTTCGCAAATCCCTAATTTCAAACGAAATATTACTCGGAGGTGTGACTACTAGCAAAGGAGAAGCGAAAATTCAAGAAAAAAAAATAACAAGTGACAGGAACATTTTTGCTAAAGCTGTTGCAGTGGCTATAGTAGGCGGAAACCTCAGGGTGAAGGAGCCTGAAGGACTATAATCACTCCCAACACACTTCTTGGGGGAAGGATATAGTCCCACATCAAAAGACTCAAGCAGGTTATTGATCGAATATCCCTTTTAGCATATTTTAATCGAGTTAGACTTAACGTTTCAAGTTCTGAAAGAAACTCCGACTACTCCCAATTTTTTCCAATGGGGTAGCTAAATAAAACCATTTTTATGGTAATGTGAGAAACAGAAACAGGAAACAACGATGAACAATATAAGAGAGAAAGAGAGAGAGAGAGAGAGAGAGAGAGAGAGAGAGAGAGAGAGAGAGAGAGAGAGAGAGAGAGAGAGAGAGAGAGAGAGAGAGAGAGAGAGAGAGAGAGAGAGAGAGAGAGAGAGAGAGAGAGAGAGAGAGAGAGAGAGAGAGAGAGAGAAAGAGAGAGAAAGAGAGAGAGATTATTACCTTAGGAAGGAAGAGCCCTTTGAGGACTGATTGAATTTCTCTCAAAGATTCTTGGAATGGCAAATCTGAAGATTCGGATAACACCGCAAAATACCTAAAAGAGAAAAGAAAAGATAAAGAAATATCTTTTATTGGTAACTTTTGCTCAAAGTTTCTGGGATGCCCAAACCATAGGGGGTGGTTAATCGGTGGGAGTGGGCCATAAACATAGAAAAAGTATGTTTAAGGCAAACATTTTTCTAAATTTCCTGGCAAGGGGGAGAGGGAAGTTTTTTCAGAGCAATATTCTGGGATTTTTATTCCCGTTCTCCCTGCCGATATAAATTGTTATTACGATAACTGCTAAAGACTCCAGTTAGAGGAATTTGCGCACCTGAAAAAATAAAAGAAGACATTTTCGCATTTATACAAGCATTATTTCTTTTTCATTCAAACACCTTGAGTAAAAAAGGAAACCTCATCCAAATGTTGAAGTTAAATACTGTGATCAGTGCTCAGTCCTAATCTCAAACGACTACAAAACATGTTGTTGGCTAGCTTCTGGCTCTTCATTTCAAATAATATTTTATTATGTGTTTTCATGTTTAATTGTTAAGGAATTCTAGCCTATGGTTAATTGGCCGTCATTAGTTTTAGAGAACACCATTTTTCTATACTACTTATATCAATAGCTGTAATTGGTTACTATAAGCCAAGCAACAGCGGCTGATGTAATACTCAGCTAGGAAAAAAGATTATTCCTTGAGAAAAAAAATCTTTAACAGTGATAGGCGAGGACATGGTCCACACAGCTCTAAAAGGAAGGACCAAAAATTATAAAATTGGCTCATTCTTCAAAGATAAGTTTTAGTAGAAAAGGTGGGCACGCCACACCTTGCTAAAACTGAAATCTTTCAAAAAATTGAAATAAATACTTCTGAAGGTACAGATGGACCCATGTTCCCCATATCCTCTATACTCCAGGTGTTCCTGGGCAGCCCCTTATTCCCTTAATGACATTGCACTAAAGTTTCGTCATAGCTATTTTGCTAGCCCCAGGGGCAAGAACCCTGAATTATGCAAATTACATAAGTTCACGGTTAGAATTTTGCACCTTGTTTGAACCAGAATCGATCTGGTTGAAACATTTTTTCAACCAGATTTTCATCTGGAAGTGTGGTGTGGCTTTCCAGCCTATGTGTTGACCAGAATGAGTTTAGCCTAAAAAGTCAATTTTCTGTCATTCAAGGACTTGGTTGAGGAACTTAGCATGAGGGAATAATTTGGCCAAATAAGCGTTGGTACATGAATAAATGCTGGCTTTTCGATCTGCCTGAAACTTAGAAGGCAGGAAACTAACAGCCGAGACAAAAAGAAGATACTGTGCTCGAGTGATTTATAATCAGGTCAGGCCCAAATGAGCTACCAGACATGGAACATTCTAAATCAGCCTAGACCAAAAGGATAACCGGACTTGAGCTACCTTCGATCAGCTCAGAGTAAAAGGAGTTATAGAGCCTGGATTATTTTAGATGAGCCTACACCAAAAATACACCCCCTTTCTCATTGCACTTCCTGGCTGAAAGGCCATGAGACGGAGATCAGCACCGCCGATGGGGACTGTAAAGTCCAATTGCCATATTCTGTACCTTAAAGGAGTAACTGGAGATATTTTCGACGTAATATCTTAAATTAGGCATCCTTTTCCCATATCACACTGCCTTTCTATTACGAACAAATAAACGTTCAAATGGGGGGATAAGTCCATTTATTTTGACAGCAAAAACAGGTACAAAAATCTAGATATTAAGATCACATAAGCAGTAGTCCTCATCAGTAGAAATACTGAAGTATTTAAACTAAAACTAACATATTTATATAAAACAAAATAATTAACTTCCGGTTGATTCACTAGATTTTTCTGAGAGAGATCAATAACAGAGTTCATTCAAAGCCTTTAGATGTAAATTTTCTTCTTTAATAGCGTCTAAAAGTAAAATGAATTTCCAATGAAGGTGGCAAATTCATTGCCACTTTCATCAATTAAAATTAAAATTGACCATATTTATACAAAAGAATTAATTAACAGAGTTCATTCAAAGCTTTGAGATGTTAATTTTTTTGTTTAATACCGTCTACATGTAAAATGAATTTCCAATGCAGGGGGAAAATTCTTCTCAGTCTTCTAATTGTAAAGGAAATATTGAATTTATAGTTGTATACTTGATTGGTCTTATCTCCCCATACACACGACGCATGGAAAGGGAGTGGTCTGGGAAAAAGATACCTAACTTAAGGTATTACGTCAAAAGACTGTGACTGATGTAAATTTTGATCACATTTCTTAATTCAGCGTATATTGCTCTAGTAGAACCCAAATGGACTTTACTGTAAAGAAATTCATTTCAAATATTTTAGTTCCCCAGTTCGATCAGTCTCGAGTCAGCAAAAACCTCGATCAGTCTCGAGCGTTGCTTCTACATCACCCTGAATTTTTAGTTTAATTACTGTATATATGTTATTATTTTTCTATAACTTTATATACATTGTTTAACTATTTTTATATATTGTTGTTGTTGCTATTTGTATATTTTATACAAATTGTAACCTATATATTATAAAAGAAAGTCCGGATCTATGTACAACGGCCTCTGCAAAGGGTTGCCTCGACCCTTTTGGGGTACCTGCAAGACTAGGGACCTTGCGGTACACTCTATTCCAACTTGAGGAGAGGCGCCCCTTAAGGAAATTATAGCCTAGTAAACGACAGAGCATTCGCGCAGGATTCTGATTAATGGACAATTCTTCTGGGGATGGTCTGTTTTGGCGGGTATTTAAAACTTCTTCCTAGCTAATTTACATACTATGGGTTGCCTCCCCATAGTGGCATAATATTTGTAGGCATGGACATATGATGAGTCGGAGATAATAGGCTTAAAATTGTCTGTGCATGATTTAGAATCTTGTTTGTAGAAGAGAATCACCAAATGCTGAAAACCATGTTGTGAACAAGATGGTCCGAGATTTATACAAAGCCTCCATTCAACTGGAGGTTCCAAGGACTTCTTGCTGTCCGGTTCTAAGCCGGTTTAAACCCTTCGTATAGATTTGAGAAAATGTGGTGGTCCCCGTCCTGTATTGGTTTCTGGGACCATTGCTTTTCTCGAGGCCAAAACAATTCCAATGATTTTAAAGAATATCAAAATTAGAACTTGGAACGTTACGACGTTAAAAATAGCTATCGTATCGACATTTTGACTGAAGAATTCAGACGATTCGAATTGGACTTATTACAAGTTTTAGAAACCAATATCCCAGGGCTAAGAAGCATGAAATTAGGCGATATAGAATTTATTTACTCAGGCAGGAAGGATGAGATAAATCAGCAGGGAGTAGGGCTCATGATGAATAAGGAAGCTGCTAAGTCTTGTTTAGTCTGGGAAGGTATTAATAATAGGATACTAATCGCTCATTTTATGACTAAAAAGTTCAGGGTATCAGTTATAGCAGTAGCCCCTGTAGAATCGACTGATGGAGATACTGGGGACTCAGATGAGTTCTACTTACAGTTACAGGGGCAAATAGACAGGGTCCCAAGTAGAAATAGGGTGTTTTTATTAGGAGATTTTAACGCCCATGTAGGAAGAAATAGGGAGAGATGGTATCCTAGCCTAGGTAAATAAAAACAGTAATGGCTACAGACTGCTATAATCTTGTAGGTATAACAATCTAGTTATAACCAATACAGTATTTGGTCATAAAATGGCCCAAGATAACGTGTTATTAATGTGATGGTAAGAAAGCAAACCTTATTAATTATGTTATTGTAAACCAATACAGGATACTAGGGTGTATAGGGGTGCTGTTGTAGTTATTGATGTTAAAAGTAAAGATCACCATCTAGTGGTGTCCAGGGGTAATTGAAAGCTGGAATTTCGGAAGGGTAACTACCTCCCGGGAAGTTATGGTGTTGGTAGGCTCCAGGATGAGAATTTGAGAGAAACTTTCCAGGAACAGTTGAATACTAAACTGGAGAGCTGCGGTTAAGGTAAAAAATGAGGTTAGCATTCATATTAGATCAGGATTTGAGCAGGGTTTTGTTCTGTCCTCCTTTACATGAATCATTTTGATGGACTTTGTCATACGGAGCACAGAAAAGGCAATGGGAGAACGTGTAATCAAATAGGGAGGAAAAGCTTTCCAGGACTTAGATTATGCTGATAATTTAAGCATCCTAGATGAAAGTGTGAGCAAAATGAATGAACTTTTAGAGATTTTGCGAGTTCAGAGGACTGGAGTAAGATCAAAAAGTTACATTGAGTAACGAAAAGATTGATGAGTTGGACAGTTTCGCTGACCTTGGTAGTATTGTTAGTAAAGACGGTGGATGCAGTGAAGATGTTAAAAGTACAATAGCCAAGACTCAGAGTGTTTTTTCACAGTTGAAAAGAGTTTGCAAACCAAGATTAGAATATTGGAAGCTATAATGATGACAGTGGTCAAATATAGTTCTGAAGCATGGGCGCTCTGAAAAGCGGATGAAGACTTGCTAGATGTTTTCCAGAGAAATTGCCTACGGATTGTTCCGGGAGCCCGGCTGACTGAAGGTATTTTGAACAGCGGGCTTTACGAAAACTGCGGTTCTATCCACTTCCTAGGGCTATAACGAAAGAAAGGTTGAGATGGCTTGGGCACATTCAGTGTATGAACGATGACAGATTGCCGAAGGCCGCACTTTTTGGGCAACCATCAAGGGCGAAACGGAAAGCATGTCGACCGCGGTTGGGGTGGGAGCATGTCATAAAGAGAGGTTTAAAGGAAATGGGAACTTCCTGAGAGGGTGTAAAGAAGGAGGTTTTGAATAGATTGAGGTGGAGGAGGAGCTTGCGTAGCGGCGTTGGCCTTAGGCGGCATGGTGCTGCGGTGAGTTGTTAGTAGTAGTAGTTAGTAGTAATATGATATTTACACATTTTATTTACATTTTATAGATAATTATTTATATATTTTTATTCTTATCTTATAAATAGTTATTGTTATTCTAGATTACGGTGGCTCCTATTTGTTTCCCCATCCATGCTATCTAAGGAAAAGCAGACTCATTCCAAAGAATCTAACAGATATAAGATAAATAAAAAGATAAACAAAAGTATTCTTACCCATTTAAAAGCTTGCACAAACAGCAAAACAAATCTGTATGGCAAGAGGAAGCAATTGCAGAAATGAGAGCGACTGGAACAGTAGAAAAACGGTCCAAATTTGTGGACGTTTCACAGTCAAAGATCTAAAAGTAAATACAACTAAGATCTATCACTGCTTTAAAACAACAGCTTACTTTTATTCAACTGTCATTTGTGAGAGCTAGGTGTGAACCATTTTGCCTCACTACCTGATCTTAATGGATATAAAATTCCCAGACGTCTAAATTTACAAACACGCTTGTAGACCCTTATCGCCTTTTCCTAAAACCTTGAAGGCCACGGCTCCGCACTTTGACTCTTTGGCCTTCCAATAATTTCGATAAAAACCTCCGCACATGCTGCTTCTTAGACTAAAGTCAAATGAAGTGATGTGACAGGCCAACAAATAGTCCTTGAGTGATTGTATTTGCAAAGCAGAGAAGAGAAAGTAAGAAAAACGGGATATATATATATATATATATATATATATATATATATATATATATATATATATATATATAGAGAGAGAGAGAGAGAGAGGGAAAGAGAGAGGGAGAGGGAAAGAAAGAAGAAGGCTGAGAATTCGTATTCATTATGTAACAACAATTAGGTTTAGAGTTCAACTGTTAACTAGTTTATATGTGCTAGTTATAGCAGTAAATATTGATTTTTTTTTAATTTCCTTTTATTATATATAATATGCTTTCGCTATTAAGGTTTATTGCCAGCCTGATTCAAGCAGACAATCACCCGTAGTTATCCAAAGAGCAATTTGAATATAAAGTAGTTTTGACATAACTAAACTTATATTTGCCAAGTATTTTAAGGAAGGTCCGATGTAACTTTTCAATCATAGGCAGCACAATAGCGCTGCGTAGGTAAAGAGTGATGTGGGCACAATGTATTATTTTTTTTTATACCAGGGCACTTCGTATCAAAGGAGTTGTCGTAGAAACCTCAAAAAGGGCTCATTACTGAAAGGGTTTTATTAATAGTCGAAAGTGATTGGAGGGCAACTAGCCCACCTTCCACGCCCACAATTTCCCCAAATACATCCAATCAAAATTTTGATATAGCCATTTTGTTGAACGTAGTTGAAAGAATGGAAATTAGTCTATGAGGATGCCACCCCCCACAACCCTCAGTGCAAGGTTTGTAAGTTATGTCCCAATGGCATATAAGGTTTTTATGGAAAGGGTGATCATAAAAACTTTGGAATGAGCGCGTTTGATTGGAAATCAAATGTTCTAGTGCCATTTTTATGAGTCAAAGTGATCGGAGGAGAGATACCCCCCCATGTTGTATTTTCTACAAATGCATCCAATAGAAATTTGAGATTAAATTTGTTCAAAAATTGTCCAAACATCATATGATAAGGCCTTTGGGGTTGACAGAATCCCCAAGAGTCTGGGGATAAGAGTTGAAAGTTATGTCCAATCGGCATATAAGATTTTTATGGAAGGTGTGGTCGTGTGAACTCTAGAAGAGGCTCATATTATTATAAATGTATAGTTCTAATTCCCTTTTAGGATTCAAACATGATAGAGAGCAACTAGCCCCCCCCCCCGGAATGCATTCAACTGAGATTCTGAGATAGCCATTTTGTACCAATAGTCCAAAAATTATATAACAATGTCTTTAGGGTGGACATAATGCCCCAGAGCCCATGGGCAAAAAGTTATGCCTCGAGGGCATTCAGGTTCTTAAGGAACGGGTGGTCGTATAATCTTTGGATCGGACGGGGCTCATTTGGTTCGAAGTCGGAAGTTTAATGCCCTTTTTAAGAGACAAAGGTAGAGAAATAAAATCAGAGTCAAAATTTAACAGAAATGAATGGAGGGCAATCAGTCCCCCAGCCCATCATTCCTCAAAACATAACCGATCAAAATTTTAAGAGATATACTTTGTTCAGCCTTGCTGAAAGGTCCAGTAATTATATCTTTGGGGATGTCAACCTCCCCACAGTCCTCAGGACAAGGGCTGTTTGCTAGGCAACTCGTTCACTGTTTATACATATTAGGCTATATGTTATTGAGAAAGGTATGCATGTTTGAGTTTTACTGTCCAAGAGGACGAAGGGCATTCAGGTGAGCCTTTCAGAGAATGTTGAACTAAATCAAAACATGTTATGTGTATAAGGATTGTCAAAAGTGTGTAACACAGGAATAACTGATTAGACTAATTTAGAAAATTCAGGAAATGATAAGGGATATGATCAAAAAGGCAATATTTGCATTCTACCAATACTACAACTACCACCCCTACTACTGCCAGGCTACACCATTTACAGTGTTAAGGGGAATTCGAACTAAATCAGAAGACGCTATGTGCATGCAAATTGTCAAAATAGCGTACCTCAAGAATTGATTTGGGTATTAAGTTGGAACTTTCAGAGAATGCTTAAAGGGGACGATCATGTCACCAAAAGGCAATATGTACACACTACTGCTGATACTACTGTTACGGCTACATTTACTACTACTACTTCTATTGCAATTATTTTTAAGGCTAAGAGCATTGAGATTAAAATTTCAAGAAGTATACGAATATACAGGTTATCAAAAGGACATGTGAGCAATGTCATGGCAATAGCTAATTATATTAAGTTGAAACTTCCAGGACTGGATGAGAGGGATGTTCTACTGACCAAAAGGCAATATGTTAATACTACTGCTGCTAGTAGTACTACCGGTATTCAATAGCATTACTAGCAATATCAATACTACTGCTACGACTACTATTACAACTATGCCTAAGGGTGCCAAGGCGAAATTTTCAAGAGATTTTGAGGGGGGGAGGTGAACTGAATCACAACACGCCAGTGTATTTGTGTATGCAGGCTGTCAAAAGGGTGTAACAGCAATATTTTAAGAACAGTTTGGTGTGTGAAATTGACACTAGTAGGGCTTGCTGTGACGGATTTTGAACTAACCAAAAGAAAACATTTGCATGTTAATGCTACTCCTTCTACTCATACTATTATTACTACTTTTATTAATAATACTGCCACTAAAACTTAAGCTACTACAATTAATGCTATTGCTATTAAAACTAAGGATATTAAGGCGAATAATTTGGGATATATAGAAACTCTCACGGTCGTTTGTTTTTTCTTTCAGTAAAGCACAAATCATGTTCTAGTCTTGAGAGGGCATGGGGGTTATGGGTCCTATACATATTAATTTTTGCTCGTTTTGAGTTTGAGTCGACTATTAATTGTAATTTTTGTTCGTTTTGAGTTTCATTTATTTATTGATAGGAATTAGTGAAAGTCTTACGATTGGAAGATTATTTGAGTTTATTTCTGCTCATTCTGGCTTAATGAAACTTTTTTAAATTAATATCATAAAATGATTGATATATTACTTATAAAGCTGACAGTGTTAGATTTATAGATCCTGTAAATTGTTTTACTAAATGCATTCCATGGTGGATCAACCCTGTGTTACCTATTCAATCCTAAATATCCAGATGCATTCAATGAAAGCGGCATTAAACTGGAGAGATGCCATTTTCAATGATATAATTTCCTCTGATGCACCTTGAGCATTCATTTGCTTTTAAGCTGTTCATCACCAAGATATAATTTCATTTTCAGGAAATGCATATCTTCTCTTCGGAGCTGAATGACGAGATTTCCTGATGCAGACGCAAAAGGTGTACAAGACATAGGAAGAATAGAATTTTCAGTGAATTACTCTTGGCCTCTGCAGTTACTTACCCTCATACCGGAGTTAAAGGTAAGAATATTCTAAAAAGCCGGTGTAACGAGAGTTCATCATAGGAGCTGGTTTTTTCCGACAAAAAAACGATCTCCACTATTTCTGAACAACTTGAAAACACTTACATTCATTAAATATCAATCTGGAATAAGCCTTCTCCATAAAAATGATTTACCTTAGGGAAATCAATATTTCATTTGTATGTATTAATTTAAGTTTGTAAAGAAATTATCTATTCGCAGTGAAAAGCACATCTAGGCTGCGTCTTTTTCTTGTTCTCCCAGAAACCACCAATTTTGCACTCCAGCTTTAATAGATAATTAAATCACAAGATATTGACCATTACAAGTTTTCTTTTATTCTGAACTTGACTTTAGGTCAACATGAATTATAAAATAAGTCGTATATCAGACAAAACTTTTCATTGGCACTTCGAATTCCTTGAATTATTGTAGGTGCAACTAAAGTTGTAATAATTATTAATTGTCATTATCAGGATTACGTATAATATAATTATTATTGATATATCATCGGTAATTAATTATAATTAGTCATATTCATTCTATCTAAGGCATATCTGGAAAGCTTTGGGACCACTCCCCCATAAATAAACCACTCATTTTTTTTTGTATTTTCTTCAACAAATTCTAACAATTTAACTGGAAAGCTTTGGGACCCCCCAAAATAAATACCATGTTTTTTGCTATTTCTTTCACATATTCTAGTAATTTAATTGTTTTAAATAAGCCGCTTCATCAAAGGGCTAAGAAAATATTTTGCTCAAAAATCTGTAAACTATATAATTGTTCCAAAAGAGTTTAAAGAGACTTAAAAACAACTGCATTTTGCCTGATTTGTAGAACTGTAATCCACAATTTTAATACATCATCAATAACTTTTCTATTCCATTTTTACAACTATTATGACAAATCTAAATAATATGATTATTTTCCGAAAAACAACTGCTTTACAAGTGTTCCGAATGAAGCTGAATGACAAAAAAGATATCTAAAGGAAAAAAAATTAGGTGAATCAAAGACAAATTTATATTGGGTTCACCAAAATACATTATACTTACGCAGGCATATTCAGCAAGTATCCTTCTGAAGATAGGGTAGCCAGCTCCAGGACCAGAAAGAAACAAATTACATGTGTACTGAAAGAAGGCCGACAATCTATAATGTTTCTTGGAGTTCTTCTTTACCAATTCGGGGTCATTTAATTCCTCTAAATGACTCTTGTACCTCTGTATGATAAAAAAAAGATATCAGATAAATAAATACAATCAAGGAGTATGCTTTCAAACAGAATTGATTTGTAGTATTGAAGTTGTATTGATTTGTAGCAACGAATGATTTTTATCTAAAAAAAAGAACTTAGATGAGGAACAGTAAGACAAACATAGATCTATTTTCATTACAAGTGTTGGTAACATTAATAGTGGCCGCGCCACGAGCCGGCACTTAATATATTCAAGATCTTTGCCCAGTGCTGATCTCTATTATGGATGGACCTAACTATTAGAACTGTGGGGAAAGCCTTATCCGCACTAATTTGTTTTAAAAAAAGGCTTATCATAAAGAAAACAGACTGAGAGAGAACTAATCTATTAGAGCATATACAAAAAAAGAACAAAATATACAAAAATGGTTAGTCATTATGCTGTAGGGAGCGACTAAAATGCGCAATAAATTCCTCGATAAAATAATCAAAAGAAAAAAGCAAAAAAAGAATAACAAAGGCAAAAGAAAACAATTTGGAAAAAGAAGAAAAAGTTAACATGAACAAACACACAAAGAGCTTTTATAATAATTGTAATCCTACTAAGCCTAGCAAATATATAAACCAAATTCACAGGAGCAATGTAAAATGACAGCTTCCCAATTCATTCGATATCCTTTGCCATTTTTCAGTAAGCTACATACTTCCTCGTTCATATAAGGATGTGTCTTTATCACCGAAAAAATTGATGAAGCAACGAATTTACAAATTCCTCTGAGTGAATATCATGGACGAGAGTAAAATAAATGGGATATTGAAGGAACGTGGTTTAGCGATTTGGTGGGCCTTGCAACTGTCTCGCAACCTATCTCAACCATTAGTAGACAATTTTTTTAGTGGGCATTTTAATGAGAGGTTTAATGAGAGTGGTTTTGGTCATTTTATACGAAAAAAATCCGCTTCTTAGTAATGTTCTTGACTTTTACAAGAAACTGGTAATTAGATCAAGGAGCATTTGTTAAGAACTGAATAAGATTTTTGCAAGGAAATTTAACGCGCAAGTTAAAGCGAGATGAGACAAATCTTAAGCTATTCCACCTTTTTTTTTTTTCAATGTCCAGCTTGAAAAACTGTAGTTTCAGTCATCAACAACCATTCTCTAACTCATCTAAATCCACAGTTCTGAAACCACGACAAGGTTCCAGTCTATCTTCACGACTCATTTTCGTCATGAACAGCTGGATTTCTTGATGACAGTAGCGGAGGAGCTTCATGAATTGCTTCACTATCGTCTAATGAGAGCATGATAGTACGTGGCCAAACCACTAGAGTCGTCTGGATTAAACAGTATTTGAAACAGACGGCTATTTATTAAGTGTAGCATATTCAGGAAGTGGGATACCAATGGTTCATCTATTGCCTTAGTCATGAGTCCCAATGCAGGATTCCAAATTTCAGGTTCTTTTCATTTTTCAGGTTCTTTCCATATTAAATTTAAAACATAAGAAGTTCCATGAAAGCTAAAGAATGCTTTTGAAACTTAACGAGCATAATTCACTATAAGAAAAGCCTTAACGGGGACAGGCTGAGCGTAAAATGCTGGAGCTATTCCGGTTTTGTGAAAAGGTTTGGGGTTTCTACTTTACCAGAAGCTCCTTCCTCGTCCCTATCCTTAAAAGAGAAACACTGCTTGCGTGGCCTCATAATGACATCCTGGAGGAACTTTCACGAGTTTTTCTATCCAGATCTGTGACTGTAAACAAAGCTGCACGGTAACCTTGAAGTTTTGTGCTCCTTGATGAGATTATAACCTAGTAAACGGCAAAACACTACAGTAGATTTTGAAAAATGGATCATTCATGGGGGGAATTTGTTTGGTTTGGTAGGCATTTCTGGGCTTAATAGTCTCTTCCAAGCTTTGTTGTTTATTATGGGTTGCCTCCTTATTTCGGTGTAATGTTTTCTGGCATTAATATCTAATAAATAGGAGGGGAAAGGCTTGAGACTGCTATTGTAGGACGTAAACTACTGAAAGGAGTGTACTGCCATGTGCGGAAAACCAGTTGTAATGACAAGTCGAATTGATCAAGATGGGCCCAGGTTTCTACAAAGCCTCCGTTCAACTAAAGGTCCCAGGAACTTCTAATTGTCCAGTTCTAAGCCGGCTTTAGCACTTTGTGCATGCTTAAGAAGAAGATATTAGTCCCTGACCCGAAATGGTGGGACCCACTGCTTTTCTTGATGCCATAGCAATTTTGATGATATAAAGAATATGAGAATTACGACATTTAATATTTTGACGTTGAAAGATAACTACCATATTAACATTTTGACTTACAAATTCAGACGTTTTGAAAGACTTGTTAAGAGTTTCCCAAACTCATATCCCAGGGTTAGGAGGCCATCCATCTTTGAGGGCCAAACAAAATATACCTTATTCCCAAATAGGGTGGTAAGAGGTCATAAGAAAGGATTTAAGGAAATAGGAACTACATGGGAGGGTGCGAAGAGTGAGTCTTTGAATAGATTGGGGTAGAGGAGGAGCATACACAGCTGTGTTGGTTTGAAGCGGGTTAGTTCTGCAGTCGGTTGCTGGCAGTAGTAGTACTAGAGCACAAGTAAGCTGTGTAAAATATGAAACTTCAAAAAGAACAGATACTATGAACGAAGTAATAAAACCTAAAATAAAATAAAATCATAATGAAAAATGAAATAAAACTTAAAACAAATAGAAATCATCACAGACAAATGTAATGGTGTCGCTCCTCGAAACCCCCCAAATGCTGTCCTCGTTTACATTTTACAGAGTTCTAGTCCCTTTTTTTATAAGCCGAAAGTGATTGGAGGCCAACTAGCCCCAGTGCTAAAATTATTTGTGATATGTGGTCCTTTTGTTACTTCTAAAACATCTGATCAACATTTTGAGGTACCTATTTTGTACTTTCTCTTTGGCTGCTCAATTTTGCGTATGGAGGAATTTCCACTGGGGGAGGGGGGTATACACTTAGACTCAAATGCAGAACGTCTCAAAAACGAGAGTAACAACAACAATGTCAGGAAAACAGCGCTAAAGTTGACTTGAGCCAGATACAGTGTATTATGAGATCGTCTTTGTGGAACATATTATAATTTTTTTCTTCTCTCCAAGAAAAAAACTCTTCAGAAGGTTGACAGCTAGATCATTTAATCAGCGCTTAAGACACGAAACTAAACTCACCGGTCAAAGCTTGCTGCAAAAGTTCACAGTCCCATGTCAAAGTAAATCTAGTTTATCTTGCCAGAAAAAAAGTCAACTGAATACGCATAATTATCTAAAGAAGGTGTTATCCTTCTTTTCAATCATTTATACTGCTTCCACAAGGGTATAAAGGGCTTACCACAGAAAATTAATTAACTAGCTTAAATTGTCATCTGAGCACTAATGAGTCTTGTTGCACGCCCCTTATGAAAAATTTATTAAATTAATTATTGATGGAAAGTCTCTTAGGACTTAAATGATCGAAAAGCCGATCGTTCACGTGTCTAAAAAGCTTCTTATTTAGAAACCATAATCATTTAGTTTCAGACAGTATTTCACAATAGTATCCCGCTATTCCTTTCCACCTAACGTACGTCTTCTGAGATAAGTCAATTCTTTTGGTTCCAATATAAATTAAAAGAAAGAAATAGAGAAGCCAAAAATTTACCAGTCGTACGATCAACTGCCCAATGCACCGCAGTGTTTCATCTTTGAAGGCCTCATCACCGTAGCTAGCCATCTTAACTAAAGGATTGAGTAAACCCTTTTTGATATCTACAAGGAAACACATCGAATAAATCTCAAAGTTGTGTGGTAAATCCAGATCTAAGATAAAATCGGAGGCTTCAAAATGCAGATTAAATTTAAAGAAAAAGAAATTTAATTTCTCAAATTTCGTGTTTCAAAATTAAATCCAAGGAAGCAACTAAATAGCCAAAAGGGTATTATAAATCAATTTTTCATAGTTAGAGGGGAGGGCGAAACCTGGAAATGCTTCTTCACGCCACACACTCGTTTTCTTAAATTTTTGAATGTTACTCAATTAAAGTGAAAATTTAAAAAATAACATTTACAGATCAGGATTTCAGTTACTTTATCTCAGAGCACAAGTTCAAATTTGTGGATTCAAATAATTGGATCATCATACTAAAAATAGCTCTAAAGAATACAGTGAAAAATTACTTTGTGATTTTAGCCAAATTTATGAGTATTCCAAGTGCAACAGTTTAGAAAACTGCAAGCATACTTAAAATTTAACCTAGAATCCCTTCTATTGTAACAATTTTGGATATTTTAAAATATTGTGTTACCATCTGTTTAATTTTCTATTAGCCGTTCACAGAGAACACATTGATACTTTTATCTTACCACATATTACCTCAATCTTACCACATTGATTCTTTACTAATACTTGACATTACCAATGCTTTATGGGAATGATTTTCCCTAATAGATAAAAATATATCTGATAATCATACGTCTACCAGAGACATTCCTGAACTGTCGCTAATATTGATTGAGAATTTTGCTCGTAAAAGAACATTTATTTGCGGAAAGAGAAGAAAGATAAAATCATGCCAATTATTCAAGAGTGACATTTACCAATACTGAATTCAACTTATCTCATTTCGAAAGAATTTGAACGCTTTCAAAAGCAGTTCAATAGCATCCATAAATAGATCAAAAAAATGTATTCACGTAGACATTGAAAGAGTACTTTTGCGAAACTGTGAATAATTTTTTATTTTTTCGTTATTAGTTACAAGGCGTGGTATATCCCAATCTAAGATGGTCCAAAATTTACAAATATTCGATTTTTCCATTTTACTTTTCTATCTTCAATTCCTTTTTAAATCTGCACAGAGTTGCAAAATACAGTCATTCACCTAAACTAAAATCTTATAAAATTTAGTGCAGTCCCACGTCAAGACCTAATCAAGACAAAAAAATCTGACTGAACGTAGTTTCGTAAATTTCACGAAAGTATCTTAATTTACATGGTTTGGTAGTAGCTAATATTGTTCTCCTATCTTTCTCAATATTGCTACGAAAAACGGCAATTTATGTCCCCTGTCAGTTGTAGTTAAAGTCCATTTTATCGGGCCTACAAAATTTGAAACCTAGTGCCCACCAGGATCTTAATAATAGGTTATGACAAAATTTATTTCTAGGCTAAGATTTTACCATAATAAAAAAAAAAAATCAACAGAGGCTTACCTTCAAACTTGGCAAGTTGTATTGGAAGATATGGCAACAAATTAAATAGCTCAGTCCTGAAGGTTAAACCATCCCAATTTAAAAGAAACTCAGCAAGAATGACAAATATCCCTGGTAAATCCATTCCTGTACCAGCCACAAATCGCTTTAAATGTCGCAAAAGATATGCAAGGTCCTTCCCAGTTCGTTTTCTTGAATCCAATAATCCTGGAAAAGAAATGTCAAAAAAAATTTTCAACAAAATTCAATGGCCTATACAGCTATGACAGAGTTAGAAGCTCTATAGCTCAAAGTTGAGCTTATAGCAGTGATATCGTTCATATTTAGACCTGGTTACACTATTATTGATTCACGTTTATACTTTTTTCGTAGGAAATTACAAAACTAAAAATAGTTAGATTACCCCCGTCTTGCAACATATTTTTAAGAAAAGAAGTCTTATTAACAAGGTTTGAGTTACTGAATTCTGATTTAATGAAAGTTCTTAAGCCGAACTGGCCAGACATGACAACAAACAACAAAGAGAGATAAAACTCAACCAAAAAAAAACCTCAAACGAGACTGCGACCAGTAGAGAGATAAGAGATGAAACAGCAAAATAACGCGGATATTTCGCCTGTATCTAAACTAGGCGTCCTCAGCACAGATGAAAAGAAAAAACACTAAACTAAAAACATATAAAGCCACCAGCAGTAATAATAAATACAGTTGTCGCTACTGATCCACGTAGGGAAAAGAAGCTATTAGAGTTACTTCAATGAGAACACCAAAGCAACTGAGGAAAAATTATGAAAATTGAAACTAAGTTAACTATTCGGTTGCGAAATAATCCTTTTGTTAGCTAATATTGAAGCAACTCTTTTTGGTCCAGTAGATAATCTTGTCACCTGGTGATTATGTAAAATTCTAATTTCCTTATTGACTGTTGGTTCATTTTCAAAAGACAATCATAAATTGGGTCAATATTTAAATTCCCCGTGTCTCTATTTATTGAAAGATTAGCAAACACATATTTTTTAATTTCTATAGCCTCCCTCGCCCACTAAGAAAAACCCCTGTCATTACAAATAGCTGTAGCCTCATCAAATTGTATAAAATGTTCAGGATGAAAGAATGTATGTTCAGCCAGAGTTGAAACAAAAGTTTCAGGAGACTTTCTTAATTGTAGTGTTTTTTCTATTGAGTTGCGATGCTCAATAAATCTTTAAATAAATTGTTGGTGAGTTCTACCAATATAAAACTTTCCACAAGAACAAGGAATTTTATGTACCCCACTAACTAAATCTCCCCGGGTTAAATCCCTTCCAGAAATAAGGAAACTACCGAATGGTCTCATTGATTGGAAACAAGTATCAATGTTATGTTTACGCAAAATTCGTTTAAGCATTTCCCCCAAAAGATATATTAAGAATATACTTAATAAAGTATCAATGTCATGTCCACGCAAAATTCGTTTTAAGCATCTCCCCCAAAAGATATATAAGAATATAGTCGCACTTATATAGTGCGAAGATATATTGAGGATTAAATTACAAAAGCGCTTTGATTTGATACAAGATGTGACCATGGCTAGTTTGGAGATTGAAGTCATTACGAAGTTGGTTATCCTTGCAAAAGAATATTCTCTTTATTTTGGTTTTAGAGGTGAATTTTACAAACAAGTGTTTGGTTTGGCTATGGGGGCATCTCTCTCTCCTTTGTTGGCAAATTTCTTCATAGACTCTATTGAAACCTCCGCTATACACAGTTTTGGGCTCTCCCCTTGTTTCTGGGGCAGATTCATGAACGATGTGGTTTGCATTTGGAAACACGGTTTGGAGTCCTTAGACCTTTTCCATAAACATTTAAATGGTTTTGATAAAAATGTAAAATTTACAGTGGAGTTTGAAGAAAATGACAAACTACCTTTTCTTGATATCCTATTGATTAAAAGTGATTTCCATTTACTGTTATCAACATATAGAAAGCCTACACACAGTGATAGGTATTTGAACTTTCATTCGTGACAACCTATTTCGGGGAAACGAGGGGTTGTGATTGCACTGGTTGAATTGAGCTTTCAGGATTTGTTCCCAGGAGTTTTTAGATTCTGAATTGTTGTATTTGAGGGATATTTTATTTTGTAATAGTTACCCGATTAAATTCATTGATAAAATAATAAAAAATAGACACATTAAACATAACAATAGGGTTATTGGAGTTTCACAGTGTACAGAATTAAATAAGCCAAAAAGTTTCATTTCTTTGCCTTATGTACCTATTTTGGGGGAGATGCTTAAGCGAATTTTGCGTAAACATAACACTGATACTTGATTCCAATCAGTGAGACCATTAGGTAGTTTCCTTAATTCTGGGAAGGATTTAATCCGAGGAGATTTAGTCAGTAGGGTGTATAAAATTCCTTGCTTTGTGGAAAGTTTTATATTGGTAGAACTCACCAACAATTTATTGAAAGATTTATTGAGCATCGCCACTCAATAGAAAAAAACCCTACAATTAAGAAAACCTCCTGAAACTTTTGTTTTGGCTCTGGCTGAACATCATTCTTTCATCCTGAACATTTTATACAATTTGATGAGGCTAGAGCTATTTCTAATGACAGGGGTTTTTCTTAGTGGGCGAGGGAGGCTATAGAAATTAAAAAACATATGTTTGCTAATCTTTCAATAAATAGAGTCACGGGGAATTTAAATATTGACCCAATTTATGATTGCCTTTTGAAAAATGAACCAATAGTCAATGATGGAATTAAAACTTTACATAACCAAAAGGGGACAAGATTACCTACTGGACCAAAAAGAGTTGATTCAATATTAGCTAACAAGAGGATTATTTCGCAACCGAATAGTTAACTTAGTTTCAATTTTCATAATTTTTCCTCAGTTGCTTTGATGTTCTCATTGAAGTAACTCTAATAGCTTCTTTTCCCTACGTGAATCGGTAGCGACAATTGTATTTATTATTATTGGTGGTGGTTTGATTTGTTTCTAGTTTAGTATTTTTTCTTTTTATCTTGTGCTGAGGACACCTAGTTTAGATACAGGCGAAATATCCACGTTATTTTAGTGTTTCATCTCTTTTCTCTCTACTGGCCGCAGTCTCGTTTGAATTTTTTTTTTCGTTGAGTTTTATCTCCCTTTGTTGTTTGAGTTCTGATTTACGAAATTTCTTGAAAGAGAGAATTAATTTATTAGAAAAAAAAAGTACATTGAGTTCCAACTTAGGAAAGTTCCTGAGAGATAGAATTAATTCGTAAAAAAAAAACAACAACAAGGAACAAAATATATAAAAATGATTAACTATTAAGCTCTAGGGAGGTTGCTACACTAAAATACGCAATAAATTCCTCAACAACCAAGAGACGAAAAAAAAAAGAAACCAGTTTTGCAAAATTTTAGATTTTCATTGACGATCGGATTGAAAATCTAGCAACAGTATCGCAGGATTTCAGATTTTCATTGACAATCAGATTGCAAATTTGGCAGCAGTGTCGTAGGATTTTAGATTTTCCTTCACAAATTTGACTACGAACTCTATGTTATGCTCAGACAATGACACAACCAGATTTATAATTGGATGCTTAAATCAGGATCTTATCAATATTCGGAAGTATTAAGGCAGATTTTTAGACTAAGCACTAAGTATTAAATTTTGAGGAAGTAAAAAAGAAAGAGATTGTTGATGATAAGCACTTGACGACTTTTCAGAAAAGACTCTTATATTGCAGGAACAATAAAAGTAGTGTTGCTCTAATAAATGCATTAATTAGGCTTCAATTATACTATATTCATCAAAAGTCTACTATATAATCTAATTTAGTTTTTATTAAAAATCTTATATTACTAGACCTTAAATATCACGGAAAATGCCCTAGAAAATCTGTTGATGAAACTTGTATCCTTGTACGTGGAAAAACTTGATTGCCTTTAAACAGCGAGAAACAAGAAAACACCGTTATGACAAAAAACAATTATACGTTAACTCTATGTTGGTCAAATTCAGAGTGCAGCAATTACACTTACGCATAAGAAGGTTGGAGGACATTCATCCTCTTCAGAACCGAAGTAAATGACTCATGTAGGAAAACTAGACTATATTCACACTACTATGCGGGCCTCATCCCTTATTCGAGAATTATTACGAGCCCATTAAAGGTTAGACTTGATTAAACTTATATAATCAAGCTCGCTAATGAGTCTGCAAGAAGTAAAAGAACGTCTGATGAAGAAGTTTATAGTGAAAGGAAACCCATCGCAGATTTTGATACAACCTTTTTTGTCAGCTTTTAGCCAGAGATGAATCATCATCTATACAGATCTTATTAACCATTAGAACGACTATCATAACAGATTTATGGAATCCCAGGGCTTTTCTTCCTCATTTTAGAAGATATCATCAAGAAGGCCCCAATTTAGCTCCCTGCAGTCGCTGAGGCATAGTAAAGAGTTTTTCCTTGCTTCTTTCTACACATACTGAGAGCTCTGACTTTCTGAATGATGGCTAAAAATATCCCCAGACGTCTAATGGAATTCATTCCTTGAAAAATCCCAACTCCCCCCCCTAAAAAAACAGTGGGAGGGGCTCAAGTTTTGAATTTTGGCACTCTTTCAAAATCAGTTTTGGTACTAAGTCCTATGTATCCAAAAATCTTTATCAGCCACCCACAGAAAAGATCTGAGCTGTGGACTACATAATAAGCGACCATTAACAATGCATTCTTGCAAGCCACAAAATGTATAGTGAAGAAGAGACTCTTCATGCGTGTAGATCAACCTGGATATTTCCAAAATTCATGATCCCTTTCTTCTCAAAGGGTTTTTGTCACATTCTGAATACTGTTCTTGAAGAGGGTTTCACACATCGAAACTGATGTATGAAACAGGCGTTGATTTTCTTGGTTTCGCCGGTCTCGTAGCAGTGTTTGACAATCACATATTTTAGTTTTTAGCTCCAATTGATGTCAACTCGTTTTTAGTTCCAATTGATGTCAACTCGTGTTCACAGATATTGCCTGTACAATATACTGTCATAGAGGGGCGATAAGTCAACGAATCAAGGACATACCGCAACTACGGTATACAATACTTTTTTTTTTTGGGGGGGGGGGCCAATATTAATACAAAACATTAAATGTAATAAAGTCTAATATAATCCAAGGTAGTGTTCGTTTAAGTGGAGAATAAGTACGTTATGAGCATACCGCATTCCAGTGTAAGGTAAATCCATCTATTCAATTGCCATTTTTCAGGTTCAGACATTTTAACAGCAACAACGGGGTGAAGGTTCACTTCTCGCAAACAAGATGCCACAAGATTGGGTAGCTTCAACGTCGGCATCAGGGGCATAAACTCACAAAAGCTATAATAAAAATATTTTGTATATATATATATATATATATATATATATATATATATATATATATATATATATATATATATATATATATATATATATATATATATATATATATATATATATAAGATTAACAAAAACAAACATTGCAATTGAGGTACAGTCAAGAGTAGTAAAGTGGATAATTCTCAGTACGCTCTATTTCAGGTATGACCGCAAATAAATTGAAGCAGAGATGTTTTTCTATACCATCTCGCGGAAAATAGGAAGATTTGAATTACATGCTAAAAGTCTAAATCTCAAGTTGATGGAGAAATTGGACTTTTTGGGTGTTGCAAAAAAAAGACATCTTAACAGGGAAAACAATAAATAAAATTCCTTTAAAATGACCAATGCGTAACAAGGATCATTACTACTAAAGTTTGCAGTGTCTTCATAACAAAAACACAGTTAACTTTGTCTCTTCAAGTACCCAAAAATCACATTGTCCCAGCTTTTAATAAACTTGCTATCACGGTTTCAACCTGACAATTCACTTCATTTCCCCATTCTCGGTCTTGATTTGAAGAAATGATTTAATATCCTCTAATAATATACCTACTTCTTACACACGAAGTCAGAGAGGAAAATTTAGACTAGATTTGAATTTTCTTTTCTTTCTCTAGACCAAAGATTAGTAATAAAAAGGCTTGTCGATAAAACAAAAATAAGGTTAATAAAAAAAATAGCATAAAAGAAAATCAAAGTATCTCTAAACATGCTTAATTTCCACAGTAGGATACGCATTAACGATTTTAACGATTGTAAAAGAATTGAGTGCAAAAGATAGAAAGCAAGATGTATTTTTGGAATCAGAAAATCAAAAAAACTTATCAGTAATCATTCGTATTATATAAATACCACATTACATGATACCTAATTGTTACTATAAATGTTATTTGTTTTTTTTGTTGCGGTGAAAAAAGTCTGAACCATTCAAATTTCATTACCACCTAGAAACTTTGGCTTTTGATTGATTTAAAACTTTTTCATTTCGTCACTTTGTCACTTCTACTGTAATTTGTTGGCATTCTTTTCTTTATTTTTGTTAAGTCAAATGTAGCCGACTATCTAGCACCGATAAACAATGAAATATTCAGAATATTAGGAGCTGCAGAACTGCAGCATTTAAAAACCCACAACTAATCTTTAAGAATAGTGCCATAAACCAATCTCACCCAAGTTCTTTTACCTACTAAATCAGACTATTTTTATACTCATAAAAAAAGAAGGAATAGAAGTTTTAACTATCCCTTTCCCTCACTGCATAGGATTCTGGGTGACTAAGCAGAAATTTTATCATCAATAAGTTTCTTGGCCATAAGTATATGAAAAAAACTATTGAAGCACAATTTTTATCCAGATATGTTTTGGTCAGAAGGAAATCCACATATTGCAATCATAACTGAACCCTTTTTGAACCTCGTTAGCGCACTATCATAAAAGGAGTCCATCCACCTTCTATACCATAAGTTCTTAACTCATCAATTTTATGTTCAACCATTCTTGGCGTCTTCCTCTCATGTTTTTTTCTGGATTATTTGGTATTACTCCTCCTAAATATTAAGTAAGCATCGGATATTACTCTTCCTACATTTCAGCTATAAATTAGCGCTAGAAACTACCATAATGTGACGGAGTCTCCATATAATGGATATCAATACTTTTTTGAGGTCAATAAAGGCACCCATTTCTACTCCTGTCCTCGGCCCTCTCAGTCTTCTATTTACTGTAATAAAACAAGTTCGGGCATCCTACCGAGTACCAGGCTAATTTGTAGGCTATTTATAATTAGAAAAAAACTTACTGCTTAACTTGAGTCACGTAAGCAATCTCCTTTTCCTTGCGACTTCGGATTTCGGCATAGGTAGGATCCTCTGGTAAAAGGTCAAGCCGCCGTATCTTTGCAACCTGAAAAAAAAAAATTGTTCTGCATGTAACCATTCAAAATCTTAAGAGTGAAGTAGATTTTAGGCACTTATACTGGAATGGTCATTTTTTAAGGGAGAGGGAGGGGGGGGGGATAAAAAATCAAACTATATGAAAACGGAAGAAACGCATTAAAACAATGGAAACAGGTAGAGGACCCACATCAATCCCTTCAGGGCCCTTTTGTTCAGATTGACTTGTCTAGCACTTACAATCTTCCTTTTTTCTATTGCAAAAAATTGGAAGCAATGAAGACATATCGATAATCATATACAACTTAAGTAAAAGAAAATTTAAGATTACAATATATTCGAATATTATACAGAGGCATAGTAGGCTCAGCAGTATGAAAAGGATCAAATCCATTTTTAAAACGAATATATTTTCATCTTTTCACTTCCTTTAAAGTCCATTCCTTTAAATACATTGCAAATCTGAGTAACTCTTTGAGTTACTCAAAGATTCACCAATTCAAAGACTTCAGTGGTAAACTAAATAAACTGCTTCGAATTAATCACTGGTGCTCAAAAAGTTTGGTTTAGTAGCAACTTTCTGTAGCTTGAATAATATGGACAGAAGAATAAAATATTGACAAAAAAAGAGTGTTTTTTAAGTACTACGACTAAACTGAAAGAAAAGATTGTATTTATTCTAAGAATGTCTGTTTCTTTCCTGCTATGACAAATCAAAAACGCAAGGTTCAAATTAAAAAATTGTCACTAAAGCATAAACAACACCCAAATGTTTAAGAGGCTTGAGAGGGCGGCACTCCTGCCCTTATTTGTGCTAATTTCTACTGGTTTTAAGTTTCAATTATTTATTCATAGGAGCCTCTGTTAATTCCTAGTTTGATTAATTACTTAAAAAAAGTGTTTTTTTTTTCAAATGAAGGTCGCTCTTTCCGCCAAAGTTTATAGTGCTATGCTGAAATCATTCATGATTGCACTTAAGGCATTGGATAGAAGACAAAATCTAACTTTAGCGTAAAGAGCGTAGGGTTAAGGAGGGAGAAATGCGAGACCATCCTTCTCTCGAAAAATAAAAGTTGCCACTACGAACCGTTTGATCCAAGGCTCTCTTAAATTTGACAGAGGCTACTACTTTCTCCTTCAACCTCTGTTTTTCATATCGAAAGTTGATATTTATGTAGTAATGCTTCGATAATGATAATTGTTCTTAAAAAACACACCTACACAGCATCTATTTGGAGGGGGGATCTTAAATATAAAAAAATGAATTATAGGGTCCTCAATTCTATGGTTTTCAAGATGAGTTCTTTCATCATTTTTTAATAGCTAGGCCAGAGGGTCAATACCCCATGGACAGCAAGAAGCCATTAAAATGTATATAATCAGAAAATGAGAAATACTTCAATTAAAATTCTTGTAAAAACAAAGCTTCTGTTTGTACTTGCCTCTTCCTTCTTCAGGGCAAGTTACTGGTAGCGCTCATCCCCCCTCCTACATCTCCGCCATTGTCAACTTTAAGCATAAGAATATAATATCTTATGCTACACAAAAAATTATAATAAGAGGAGAACCATCACCACACAGCACCCATGTTTCTGGTTTCGTCCCAAAATATTTCCGCGGATAAAGGGAGATTAATTTCGACCACCCCCCTCCAAAAAAAATATCTGAAGGCTCGTGGAGAGTAGTAAAATTTGGGCCTAAAAATACACTTCTTGAGGTTTAAGACACAGTACCCCCCCCCATCTAGATAAAGATCCGCAAGAGCTCCTCCATAATAACTAATGGGCAATAAATCCTTAGACATAAATTTTAACACGTCTCAAATGAATCAAATTAATTAAATGAAGCTTTAAGATAAATGTCGACCGTTTTCAAATTTTTATTTTTATGGACTACGTGCATCTTTAGGAGTAAATACGCCACCGAGTGGCATAACTGCCTCTGAAACTAGGAAGCTAAATATGTAACTTTTCAAAGACTTTAATCGAAAAGTTTTATTCTGAAATAGTCATTCGATTGGCTAACTCAGAATTTTCTATATTATTTGCACTGCAATATACCGGAAAACGCCACTCTGCTGGGGCACAATCTTTTTTGCTGCTTAAAAAGGACACTAGAACTTCCAACACACATTCAAATGAGCATTTTCTTGGCTTTCCATTTGTTCTATAGAACCATCCCTGAGAAAAAAAAAACTACATCTATCTTTCAATTAAAAATCTTCTCTTGTTTTATCACCTTTTATCCAGGAGATTAGGCAAAGACACAGACAAAAAGTTTAGTTTAATTATGAGCAAAAGGAAATATCTCGGACTAAGTAGTCAGGAAAGAACTTTGCTCAGCAAAACACGTCCATTTAGACATGTCTCCTTGATAGGGAATTACATGAAAATCCTCGGTAGATTAATTTTAAGTATACCAGCCGTCAGAAATTATTGTTATTAAAATTATCCTCTAAATTGATTTTATGCTACGTTATACTTTCGAAAGCCAAGTACCTTTGGCTTGATTTATGGCTAATATACTTTTTAAACCAAACATTTCAGGCGAGTTCATAGAGAAAAATTGTGCAGCAAAATATTGACACTTACTGGCCCAGACTCAACATAAGCACGCTGAAAAGTGGCATTGATTTCATTGCTGGAACTAAATTCTGCTTCGTCAATCATTTTCTTTGGTAGTTTCAGAAACGGATTTCTAACATTCAAAAGGGTTGTATCGGGGATTAAGTCAGGTCGAACCATTTGAATTTGTCTAAAAGAGAGAAGCAATATTTTCAATAATAGAACACAGAAACAGAGGGTTCAGAACTAAAATAAACAAAGTAAAAAGGAAAGCAAAGAAAGATCAAAGATAGTGTATTTACTTAAAATCCGTTTCTATTTTCGGTTACTGTTTGGGGACAGCCGTAATTTCCAGTAATAGGCCAGGAGAATTAGCCAAAAGCGAAGTCTAGTTGGTTTAGCCAGCTATTACTATGAAAGGATGATAGCACATAAATAATTAAAACGAAATTTGCATATTAATTAATTGCAATTAATCGGAAGATTTTGAGAAAAAAGGAGCGGGGGAGGAGGCCTAGTTGCCCACCAATTTTTTTATTACTTAAAAAAGCAACTAGAACTTTTAATTTTTTACAAACGTTTTCATTGGTAAAAAATATACGTCACTAATGAATAAATTTACGTAACGAACTTCTATATTCGTATGTTTTTGTTGCGTGTATGAGGGGGTTCAACCCTCGTCGATACATCGCTCTTTACTCTAAAGCTAAAATTTTGTCCCAATTCCTTAAGAATGAGCTCTGAATCACAAAGGCCGTAGAATAAATAGTTGAAATTACTAAAAATACTTTAGCGTAAAGAGTGAGGTATAACGAGGAGGTAAGCCCCTTATTTGCGTAATAATTTTTGTTCGTTTTAAGTTTTAATGCTGCTCCTTACTTTCAGTAGAAAAAAACTTTTCATATTTATTTTTTCATTGTTTTTTTCCAATAATGCTAGAAAATCCTGCGCCCCCTTCATTGAAATTCCCTTCCCCAATGAAAAGTTTCTCCATGGAAATATCCTCCCACGTAACCCCCCTCAAATCGCCCCCTAAACAAAAAATCCCCCTGAAAACGTCTGTACACTTCCCAGTAACCATTACTATATGTAAACACAGGCCAAAGTTTGTAACTTGCAGCCCCTCCCACGGGGACTGCGGGGAGTAAGCTGTTCCTAAAGACATAGTTATTAGGTTTTTCGACTACGGTGAATAAAATGGCTACCTCAGAATTTTGATCCGGTGACTTTCGGGAAAAAATGAGCGTGGGAGGGGGCCTAGGTACCCTCCAATTTTTTGGTCACTTACAAGGGGCACTAGAACTTTTAATTTCCGTTATAATGAGCCCTCTCTCGACATTCTAGGACCACTCAGTCGATACGATCACCCCTGGGAAAAAACAACAAAAAAAAACGAAAAACAAAGAAACAAATAAACACGCATCCGTGATCTGTCTTCTGGCAAAAAATGCGAAATTCCACATTTTTGTAGATAGGAGCTTGAAACTGCTACAATAAGGTTCTCTGATACGCTGAATCTGATGGTGTGATTTTTGTTAAGATTGCATGACTTTTAGGGGGTGTTTCCCCCCTAATTTCTAAAATGAGGCAAATTTTCTCAGGCTCGTAACTTTCGATGGGTATAACTGATTTTGATGAAACTTATATATTTAAAATCAGCATTAAAATGCGATTCTTTTGATGTAACTATTGGTATCAACATTCCATTTTTTAGAGTTTCGGTTACTATTGAGCCGGGTCGCTCCTTACTACATTTCGTTACCACGAACTGTTTGATCGAACCGTATAATTATCAAGAGCAATCAAGGTTAGACGAGACAATTGCTAGCCTAAAAGATACTAGCGAAAGTAATATCTCATGAAGTTTCGCAAGCTCAAACTAACTAGAAATAGGAGATAACTCTTGCTTCAAGTTAGCAAAGCCCATTTACTTCAATTACTATTCCAGAGAAAATTTCTAGAACTCTACAATCCACGGGTTTCTTGCTTCATCACTTAGCTTCCCCACAAATCCTTACATAATTGGTATCAAAGACCCAAGGACTTTTACTAATCAACTACTAAATAACTGATCGCATCCCTTCCAGTATTCTTTTGTTTTTTTAGCTGATTTTATGCAACATTTCTTTGAGTTTTGACTTTTCTTTTTTTGGTGACAAAGAGACTCAATTTTGGCAAGCATGTTCGTGAAAGCCCTTTTTTCTGCATATTGGAACATTATTAGTAAAAGGGGACTCTTGTTCACAGTGTGAGAATCATGCTGCTTCAGCATCATACCATTTTCCCCAAAAGGATTCAGATTTTCCTTTTGGTCCAATAATTTTTTTTACGTTGAATTTAAGCTGTTTTCCATCTCCGTCACACTGTTTTGCATCAGTTTTTTCTTCGGATTAGAAACTCCCAACCTTTTTATTTGCCAAATCCATATGTTCATTGATAAAACAGTTATGTCCCCTGTAGTTACATACTATGTATACATACTATATATATACATATATATATATATATATATATATATATATATATATATATATATATATATATATATATATATATATATATATATATATATATATATATATATAATATATATATATATATATATATATATAGGGACAAAACCCTCCCAACAAAGTGAGCGAGCTTGATGGAAGTTTTTATATATATATATATATATATATATATATATAATATATATATATATATATATATAATATATATATATATATATATATATATATATATATATACTAGCTGTTGGGGTGGCGCTTCGCACCCCCCCCCCCCCCCCCCCAAGCCCCCCGCTCGCGTAAGTCGTTACGCGCCATATAGTTACGCGCCATTGTAGTTGTGTCCTGTGTCCCACCTGTGAATACAGATAGATATATATATATATATATATATATAATTATATATATATATATATATATATTTTTAACTACGTAAAACTTGCGAATATACAACATTCTTGGCTGTCCCATTGTCTGTGCATATAATAGATTGTCAGGTTTACCAACACTTGAACATGCAACATACAACTGTCCATGGAAAAACAATCTGTATTCAGATCTATACCTTATTATTCTAATGATTGCCCTTGAACTTTGTTGATGGTGATTGCTAATCGAACATTCCCTGTGTCCCCGTCGTCATTTATATATCCCCCTGTGCCCCCGGCGTCCCCGTTGTAGTTGTTTCCCTGTGTCCGGTCGTCATTTGTGTCCCGGTGTCCCAGTCTGTAATTTCTCTTTGAGTGTCGCGGTCGTCATTTATATTCCCTGTGTCCGGACGTCATTTTTGTCCCGGTCGTCATTTGTGTTCGGTGTCCCGGTCTGTAATTTCTCTTTGAGTGTCCTGGTCGTCATTTATATCCCTGTGTCCCAGTGCTTTGTTGATGGTGATTGCTATTCGAACATTCCTTGTGTCCGGTCGCTTTCTCTTTGAGTGTCCCAGTCGTCATTTATATTCCCTACTAGCTGTTGGGTGGCGCTTCGCGCACACCCCAACACCTAGTTGGTGGGGGCACTTCGCACCCCCCAAGTCCCCCCCCCCGCGCGCATAAGTCGTTTCGCGCCATATTAGTTACGCGCCATTGTAGTTGTGTCCCTGTGTCCCACCTGTGAATATAAAACTTGCAAATATACAACCTTCTTGGCTGTCCCATTGTCTGTACATATAAATAGATTGTCAGGTTTACCGACTCTTGAACATGCAACATACAATTGTCCATGGGAAAAACAATCTGTATCCAGATCTATACCTCATTATTCTAATGATTGCCCTTGAGCTTTGTTGATGGTGATTGCTAATCGAACATTCCCTGTGTCCCCGTCGTCATTTATATATCCCCCTGTGCCCCGCGTCCCCGTTGTAGTTGTCTCCCTGTGTCCCAGTCTGTAATTTCTCTTTGAGTGTCGCGGTCGTCATTTATATTCCTGTGTCCCGGTCGTCATTTTTGTCCGGTCGTCATTTGTGTTCCGGTGTCCCGTCTGTAATTTCTCTTTGAGTGTCTGGTCGTCATTTATATTCCTGTGTCCAAGTGCTTGTTGATGGTGATTGCTAATCGAACATTCCTTGTGTCCCGGTCGCTTTCTCTTTGAGTGTCACAGTCGTCATTTATATTCCTACTAGCTGTTGGGGTGGCGCTTCGCGCACACCCCAACACCTAGTTGGTGGGGGCGCTTCGCGCCCCCCAAGCCCCCTCGCGCGCGTAAGTCTTTACGCGCCATATTAGTTACGCGCCATTTGTAGTTGTGTCCCTGTGTCCCACCTGTGAATATAGATAGATATATGATATAGATATATATAGATAGATATAGATATATAGATAGATATATATATATATATTATATATATATATATATATATATATATATATATATATATATATATATAAATATAATATATATATATATATATATATATATATATATATATATATATATATATATATATATATATATATATATATATATGTTTTTAACTACGTAAAACTTGCGAATATACAACATTCTTCGCTGTCCCATTGTCTGTACATATAAATAGATTGTCAGGTTTACCGACTCTTGAACATGCAACATATAATTGTCCATGGGGAAAACAATCCGTATTCAGATCTATACCTCATTATTCTAATGATTGCCCTTGAGCTTTGTTGATGGTGAATGCTAATCAAACATTCCCTGTGTCCCCATCGTCATTTATATATCCCCCTGTGCCCCTCGGCGTCCCCGTTGTAGTTGTGTCCCTGTGTCCCAGTCGCCATTTATAGTCGACAAATATGACGTCAGTCGACACACAAACATGACGTCAGTCGACACACACGTCCCAGTTGTCATTAGTGTCCCGGTGTCCCAGTCTGTAATTTCTCTTTGAGTGTCCCGGTCGTCATTTATTCTTTTTCTCCTTTATTTTTCAGTTTTTTTCCTTTTTTTTAGTTTTTTTTTCTTTTTCAGTTTTAAGTTTTTAGTTTTTTTTTATTAGTTTTTAGTTTTTTTTCTTTTTACTTTTTTTGCTGTTTTTACCCTTTTTTAGTTTTTTAAAGTTTTTTTCTTTTTTAGTTTCTAGTTTTTTACCTTTTTTTGGTTTTTTTTAGTTTTTTAGCGTTTTTAGTTTTGTTTTATAGTTTTTACCTGTTTTTTGGTTTTTCTTTTAGTTTTTTAGCGTTTTTAGTTTTTTTTTTAGTTTTTACCTGTTTTTTAGTTTTTTTTTCTTTTTAGTTTTTTTCTTCTTTTGTATTAATGCTAAAGCCAAGGTTCGAACCTGGAACCTCTCGGTCTAGAACCTGGAACATAACGCTTTACCAACTCAGCTACTTCGGCTTGAATACATTTACCTTTTTTATTTTATTTTTATTTTTATTTTTTTTTAGTTTTTTTCTTTTTCAGTTTTTAGTTTTTTTATTAGTTTTTTTTTTTTAAGTTTTTTTGTAGTTTTTACCCTTTTTTAGTTTTTTTTTTTACTTTTTTAGTTTTTACCCTTTACTTTTTTAGTTTTTCTTCTTCTTTTGTATAATGCTAAAGCCAAGTTTCGAACCTGGAACCCCTCGGACCTAGAACCTGGAACATAAACGCTTTACCAACTGAGCTACTGTATTTGTATCGATTAACGACGCTTCTTGACTACTAAGGTCCCTGCGTCGGCCTGTAGTGCATTCCTGCAGCATGGTTCGATCTCTGGGTCCCGTATTACCACGCTAAGGTCAAACCCACTGCGCCAACACAGGTAGTTATATAACTGAGCTACTTCGGCTTGAATACATTCGTTTTTGAATTGGTATGTGATGAAATAATTCAGACGTCATATGCGGACAGTGACGTCACTCGACACACAGACAACTTAATTTATATATATATATATATATATATATATATATATATATATATATATATATATATATATATATATAAAAATATATATATATATTTATATATTTATATATATATATATATTTTATATATATATATATATATATATATATATATATATATATATATATATATAAATATATATATATATATAAATATATAAATATATATATATATATAAATATATAATATATATATATATATATATATTATATATATACTAGCTGTTGGGGTGGCGCTTCGCGCCACCCAACACCTAGTTGGTGGGGGCGCTTCGCGCCCCCCCCCCCAAGCCCCCCCGCGCGCGTAAGTCGTTACGCGCCATATTAGTTACGCGCCATTGTAGTTGTGTCCCTATGTCCCACCTGTGAATATAGATATATATATATAAATATATATATATATATATATATATATATAATATATATATATATATATATATATATATATGTTTTTAACTACGTAGAACTTGCGAATATACAACATTCTTTGCTGTCCCATTGTCTGTGCATATAAATAGATTTCAGGTTACCGACTCTTGAACATGCAACATATAATGGTCCATGGAAACAATCCGTATTCAGATCTATACCTCATGATTCTAATGATTGCCTTGAGCTTTGTTGATGGTGATTGCTAATCGACCATTCCCTGAGTCGCCATCGTCATTTATATATCCCCCTGTGCACCCCCGGCGTCCCCTTTGTAGTTATGTCCCTTGTCCGGTCGTCATTTATATTCCCTGTGTCCCGGTCGTCATTTGTGTCCCGGTGTTCCAGTCTGTGATTTCTCTTTGAGTGTCCCAGGCGTCATTTATATTCCTTGTGTCCCGGTTTCCCGGTCGTCATTTATATCCCCCTGTGCCCCCCGGCGTCCCCATTGTAGTTGTGTCCCTGTGTCCCGGTCGTCATTTATATTCCCTGTGTCCCGGTCGTCATTTGTATCCCGGTGTCCCGGTCTGTATATACATTCGTTTTTTAGTTTTGTTTTTCTCCTTTATTTTTTTCCTTTTTTCTTTTTTTTCTTTTTTAGTTTATTTAGATTTTAGATTTTTTAGTTTTTTTATTAGTTTTTAGTTTTTTTGAAGTTTTTACCATTTTTTTAGTTTTTTTAGTTTTTTTTTTTACTTATGTCCTGGTCGTCATTATATATATTTATTCATATTTTTTTAGTTTTCTTTTTCTCTTTTATTTTTCAGTTTTTTCCTTTTTTTTAGTTTTTTTCTTTTTTAGTTTTTAGTTTTTTTTTAGTTTTTTACCTTTTTTTAGTTTTTTTTTAGTTTTTTTAGTTTTTTATTTTTTTATTAGTTTTTATTTTTTTGTAGTTTTTGCCTTTTTTTTATTTTTTTCAGTTTTTTTTAGTTATTAGATTTTTACCTTTTTTTAGTTTTTTTTTTAGTTTTTCAGCTTTTTTAGTTTTTTTTTCTTTTTAGTTTTTTTTTGTAGTTTTTACCTTTTTTAGTTTTTTTCTTCTTTTGTATTAGTGTGAAATAATTCAGACGTCATATGCGGACAAACATGACGTCACCTGATCCACAGATCCACACACAGACAACTTATTTTTATATATATAGATATATATTTAACTACGTAAAACTTGCGAATATACAACATTCTTCGCTGTCCTATTGTCTGTCCATATAAATAGATTGTCAGGTTTACCAACTCTTGAACATGCAACATAATAATTGTCCATGGGAAAACAATTCGTATTCATATCTATACCGCATTTTTCTAACGATTGCCCTTGAGCTTTGTTGATGGTGATTGCTAATCGAACATTCCCTGTGTCCCCGTCGTCATCTATATATCCCCCTGTGCCCCCGGCGTCCCCGTTGGAGTTGTATCCCTGTGTCCAGGTCGTCATTTATATTCCCTGTGTCCCGGTCGTCATTTGTGTCCCGGTATCCCAGTCTGTAATTTCTCTTAGAGTGTCCTGGTCGTCATTTATATAGATATATAGATACAGTTTCATTTCAGTTTTTTTTCTTTTATAGTTTTTTCTTTTCTTATTTTTTTCTTTTTTAGTTTTTCTTTTTTAAGTTTCTTCTTTTTATTGATAATAAACCTCAAAATTTTGGGTATCTGTTTTAAGGTTTTCGAATTACCTTAATCTTTTGTCAAAATATATTGAAACATTTGTGGAATTCCAGTTTTTTTAGTTTTTTCTTTCTTTTTAGCTGTTTAGGTTTTTTTTAGTTTTTTTTTCTTTTTAGTTTTTTACCTTTTTATTTTTTTTACATTTTTCCTTTTTAAGTTTTTTTCTTTTTTTAATTTTTTATTTAGTTTTTTTTTAGTTTTTTCTTTTTAGTTTTGTTTTTAGTTTTTTACCATTTTTGTTTTTTCGAATTACTTTAACCTATTGTCAAAATATTTCGAAATATTTATGCAATTTCCAGTTTTTACATTCTAGTTTGTTTTCTTTTATATATATAGAAGATATAATCTGGCGTAATGGACAGACAACTTATTTTTATATATATTGTCAAAATATATTGAAATATTTGTGCAATTCCCAGTTTGTTTAGTTTTTTCTTTTTTTTTAGTTTTTTAGCTTTTTTAGTTTTTTTTAGTTTTTTATGTTTTTTATTTTTTTATGTTTTTTCTTTTTGGGTTTTTTCTTTTTTTTATTTTTTCAATTTTTAATTTTTTTTTTAGTTTTTTCTTTTAGTTTTTTTTTAGTTTTTTACCATTTTTCTTTTTTCGAATTACTTTAATCTAGTTTTTACCTTTTTTAGTTTTTTAGATGAAATTTTTTTTTAGTTTTTTCCTTTTTTTCTTTTTAGTTTTTTATTGGTTTTTACCTTTATTTTAGCTTATTTTTCAGTTTTTTCCTTTTTTTTAGTTTTTTTTTTTTTATTTTTTTTAGTTTTTTACCTTTTTTTAGTTTTTTTAGTTTTTTAGCTTTTTTACTTTTTTTATTAGTTTTTAGTTTTTTTTGTAGTTTTTGCCTTTTTTTAGTTTTTTCAGTTTTTTTTTAGTTTTTTATTGGTTTTTACCTTTATTTTAGCTTATTTTTCAGTTTTTTTCCTTTTTTTAGTTTTTTTTTAGTTTTTTTAGTTTTTTACCTTTTTTTAGTTTTTTTAGTTTTTTAGCTTTTTTATTTTTTTTATTAGTTTTTAGTTTTTTTTGTAGTTTTTTCCTTTTTTTAGTTTTTTCCTTTTTTTTAGTTTTTTTTATTTTTTATTTTTTTTTAGTTTTTTACCTTTTTTTAGTTTTTTTAGTTTTTTAGCTTTTTTACTTTTTTTATTAGTTTTTAGTTTTTTTTTTGTAGTTTTTGCCTTTTTTTAGTTTTTCAGTTTTTTTTTTTTAGTTTTTTATTGGTTTTTACCTTTATTTTAGCTTATTTTTCAGTTTTTTCCTTTTTTTTTAGTTTTTAGTTTTTTTAGTTTTTTACCTTTTTTTTAGTTTTTTTAGTTTTTTAGCTTTTTTATTTTTTTTATTAGTTTTTAGTTTTTTTTGTAGTTTTTGCCTTTTTTTTAGTTTTTTTAGTTTTTTAGCTTTTTTATTAGTTTTTAGTTTTTTTTGTAGTTTTTGCCTTTTTTTAGTTTTTTTAGTTTTTTAGCTTTTTTAGTTTTTTTTATTAGTTTTTAGTTTTTTTTGTAGTTTTTGCCTTTTTTTAGTTTTTTCAGTTTTGACGTCACCTGATCCAGTTTTTTTCAGGTGACGTCACCTGATCCATCCACAGATCCACAGACAACTTATTTTTATATATATATATATATATATATATATATATATATATATATATATATATATATATATATATATATATATATTGTGTGTGTATATATTATTCTGAAAATCAAACCTTTTTATTAAAATTGCAAAATCATGACATAAAAATGAATCTTTCTGGATTATAACCCCAGCCCCTCTCCCTAGGACAAACACTTTGCACACATGCTTACCTTTCATTTTACAAGAAAAAGAACAGGGTCATGGAATGGCATTAAGTGCAAAACGTAAATAGCGACCTTGACCTTCATGTAAAGTTACCTGAGGAGGGCTACCAGTGGTTTGTCACCAGTTTTCTCAAAAAAGTGCCGTATGAGGTCTATTTCCCATTTCCTCACATTTGACGAAACTATTGAGCAAAGCACCTGGCATAAAACAGGGGCCTGTAAAAGAAAATTGAAGTTAATGGATTAAAGTAAGCTTAAGTAAAACTTATGAGTAACTAAACTGGCAGAAATAATAACTGGCCCTTACCCACTGTTCTACTGGGTTTGTGCAGGATCGTTACTGCAATGTTTTCTATGTCTTTCAGAGTAGATGATTATTCATCATTTGATAGCGGGCTTTTTGAAGTCGTAAAACAGTAATTTTTGACTGAGTGTGTTATAAAACAAAAGACTGTAGGGACCTTTTAGTATTTACTGATCGGTTTTAAGCCTGATACTAGTAAGCAGGGTACAAGAAAAAAGAAGATATGGCTACATCATTGTGCCTTAAACAAAAGCAGGTATCTCATATTTTCATAATTTCAAAGAATAGCCAGATAATATTTTTGAGCTTTTCATGGAAGCCGTTTTCGTTTTAGGCTTTAACCAAAATGACGCATGGACGGATAACAGATAGACATATCTATTAACACATGAACTAACCATCCTTTTTATACAATCCTAATAAGGGTGAAATTGATGCCAGGATGCTTGTCACTCAATTGGACAATCTGTCTTGGCTTTTTGTACAATTAGCCATGACTTGATGCCCACAACTATTCTATTTTATTTCAAACCAAAATTAACCAAAAAAAAACTAAAAAATTCTTGTAAATAACTAAATAATATGACTTTAATTTGGTGTACAATTTGCAAAATTAAATTTGACAATAGTCGTTTACCACCGTCTCTACCACCTCATAGGAAGTAAATCTACATTTGAAAATACGAAATGTGGATAAAGATCCGCTAGAGATATACTTCAAACTTGCTAACTAATTTTGAAAAAAGTTTGAGATAGGGAATTGCGCTTAGGCAAACGATGTAACAAACATCATCAGACGTCACGTGTTTAAGGTGCACCCACTCTCATCAGATCTAAAATAAATCATCTCGGCACTTTAGCCAAGGCACTAGTTTCTTTTTAAAAATTCTAGGGAAATAGAACATCCTACCAGTATCCTTTTCATGATAAAAGTTCTAATTTTAAGTTGTGTGGTTTTCTTTCTCTCTCTCTTTAGAAACAAGTGAACATAAAGTAGAAATCTGACAATTTTTATAACAAACGTCAAGATGTGCGTGCCGAAGCGTAGTCTACACAGACATAAATATCACATATATGACGCTATATTTCATAAAACATTCTGGGATTCAAGTTTTCTTAATTGCACTGATATAGTTGCCATTACACCTCATGGAGTTCAAGCTATGTTAGCTCATCTCGGAATTCAAAATTTTTATCTTTTAGTTTTTAAATATGAATAAGTGATAATCTAACGAGAGAATTTTTTGTTCACTATTTTTGATCCAGGAGCGATGGCTGTTAAGAATGTAATTTACAGCATGGGATAGAAAAGAAAATCAGGTGAAGGAATTTCAATTTCAGACTCGCAACACTTGCAAGCTATGCTGCTAATCTAGAGTTTTACGTAGTTCTCTTTCAAACAGAAACCCTCATCACAATGGTAAATCAGCTTATTTACCTCTTCATAAAATCCTGTTGCTTCAGACTTAAGCCGCTTTGTTTTTACGTTGAGGTGAAAAGAGTAGTGTTGTTACCAAAATGTTTTGTGCACGTATATTCCACCGTTCAGTACGTATTGCGAAAGCAGAGGTTGCGATGATCATTTTTTTTAAGTATCTACAATTTTTGCTGTGCCGTGAGAAGTTGGTACCACCATTCCCTAAGCTAAAAAAAAAGTCAGACAAGAAATGCGAAAATCGTCTTAATGCAGAAACATGATTTGCATCAAATAGAAGAACGGTCACAACAATGCTTTCACCATCCCGGATTGTTTCGAGATCCAATTAAAAGAGCAAGAGAGTCTCTTACTCCCATCAGATTCCCACTTTTTTAAACCGAAAAAACCACGATACTTCGATATTTAAAAAACTAGGGTCTCCCAATAAAACTCCCGTTTCCTCAGTAAGAGACGATTTTTCAACCCCTCAACAAACTGAAAAAGAATTAACACAATAAAGTGAGCTCAAGGGTTAAATCCGTGAACATTCATTTGTAACACCTCTCACAGAAAACTGAAAATGTAGACCTAAGAGTGTGAATTTTAATGATTTAGGTCCCCCCCCCCGGAACAAACAAAAAGGTCAACTGATCCCTGGCCTGTCAACTGAAATACAACTATGCAAACCGATGTAACTGCCAGCTTTAAATGATAAATGAACTATATTAATGGTTCATTTTTTGCAGACTACATACATATTTAGGAAAGAATACAATACCATACTCCAGTATGGCATCTGAAAATGGGAAGCCATCAAAACATTCAATAGTCTTGAGTCTAGTGACTTAGAACCGCTATGCATTAATCTTGCACGATAACATATTGGCCCTATTTAGGCCAAAATTGTTGTTTTACTTAAAAAGGACGGATATCAGCACCTTGCTATGGCATGTTCTCTTTTGTTATTAAAAAAGCGTACTAAAACCTTAAACACCCATTCAAATGAGCCCTCTCTCGATGGTGTGCGACACTGGTTTGACTCGATCACCTCTGAAAAACCTGACCATCTGTTTTGGTAAAAATACGAAATTTCCAAGTTTGTAGAGTTGCTTTAAACCTCTGTTTTCGGTTTCTCAGACATACTGAATTTCACGGTAAAATTTTCAGTGAGATCGTTCCAATTTTCAAATGTGTATTTGACTCAGTTTTCAAAAAGTTATTCAAACTTTCATATGCTAATAACCTGGGGTAGGTACATGACTTTTTCGCTTTCAAAATAGTAGGTGAAAGTGAATGACTTTTTCGCTTTCAAAATAAACACAGAAAAACTGATTCTTCTCATTTAGTGAAAAAAGAAATCACCACTGCAACAGCACAAACACAGAAACAAACGCACACCATACATCCGAAAATAATAAATATAAACTATAAAAATAATAATAAATTGAATAATAATAATAAAAAAATAAAAAACAAAAAAGAAAGACAGAAGGAGAAAGATGTTTTCCTACTTTAGTAATTAACATAGATAAGTACTTGAACGGGGCCTTAACCCTACTCATCCATCCAATTCCATACACAATCAACCGCAAAGAATAGTCCATGGACAGGCAGTCATGTAGTAAGTAAGTATAAGTCGTCACATACCGAATAACTAAAACTATAAATCAAACAAATAGTTCACAGGCGACAACCCAAGAAAAGAGCTCATCAGGAGAATATACACTTGCCTATAGGGTTTTGGCGCTTTAAATTCTCTACTCAGGCAAAATGGCACGCCTACCATAAGCTCCCTATGGTATCCCCGTGCTAGGTATCACCCCCGAAAAATATGCCTATTAAAAACAAGTGCAAAACAACCAAATAGCTCATCAACCAACTTGTCCTACCCTGGTTTTGGCCCTCATGTATTTGGGTTAAACTGAATGATCCTACATATCCACCTTGTATATTTATACTGAACGATTATTAAATTTTTACAATGTTATCAAATCTTCTCTATCTATGCAAGTGTAACCTAAATAAAATTCAAGGAAATAAATACGAATTAAAACAATCAAAAATAAAACATATGCAAAGTACGCCTGAAATCCACTGTCAAAGAACGGGACCCGCCATTCTCAATTAACAGGCTTTCAAAATCCACAAAAAATTTGTAACATTCTTGAATGACTATTATGTGTTGAAAATTAAAAGCTACAGCATTTTTGGGAGTTTTCTTTTCTTTAACTTAATACTGATTACATTATTTATTCTGAGATGGTCTATGAACAAAATTAACGTACTTTATACAAGAAATTGTCATTGAACTACTTTGAAAGGAGCTTGGTGCCTTTAAAACTAAGTATTACCTCCAGACTACAGGCACATTATAAAAAAGAAAATAATACCACGAGTTTTGCTGCAAAACAAGATATACGTATTATCTTGTTCATCGTTATCAATATAAAAAAAAAAAAAAAAATCCAAAACAAGTTTTATAATTAAAAGTGAAGAACGCTATTAAAAACTATAACGAGCAGAAATAAATTCACACAGTATCTCGAACTATAAACTAATATAAATGTCTATTCAAGAATATATGTAACCGAAAGCGGACATAAGTTAAAATGCATCATCAAGTCAAATTCAAAAAGATCAAAAACTACCTGAATACATATATATATATATATATACATATATATATATATATATATATATATATATATATATATATATATATATATATATATATATATATATATATATATATATATATATATATATATATATTAAGAAAACTAGAAATACAAGGATCACTTACAATTTCTTTATCACGTAGATGTAAAATTAAGAACTTCCTATACTTTGCAAGCTCAGATTTCACACTATCAGACAGGAGATTACATTGGATCAATACTGAAAAGAGAAATAAGTGTTAGCCTATTCAAAAAACAGCTTTAGTCACTGCTACTATAGACTCGTTGCAGCGTTAAGCCGCTCGAGACAGACACACTCGTGAACGCTCCTCATCCATCATACTTTCAACTTTCATCTTTTAAGCCCGGTCAAGTCATGAATATATTTGTTTCGTAAATGTATTTAATGATTTTCCATGTTTGAGTACCCATTCAATGTCTGATGCTTTTATTTAGTTTTCCTTTTATCATTGCTTTGTAAGGGCCTCTTATAATTTAGTGTTTTTTTGAGGTTTGTTTCGTTTTTATTTTGTCCTTGGGACCATTAACCGTATTCTTTACTCTTTATCCTTTTTTCTACGGAGGTCTCGACCGAAATTTCTGCCCATTATTCCTCTTTTTTTCACTGGCTGGAATTATCCTTGTTTTCTCACCTTCACAACTTGATTTTTATTTTGCTGTATAATTTTGGTTTAGACAAGATGAAACATGCCTGCCTTCCTGCTAAAAGGTTGGCAGATATACCGAACTAATAACGAGGCCACATTAAGTGTCTTTCGATTTACCTCATTGTGTAATTATGCATAAGTCTCATTGGACTAGGGCACAGAACGTTTTGGTACTGGACAGAAAGAACTGTCTACCCTATTCTTCTTCCTTCATTTACCAATTTGTATTCCTCTTGTCTTACCTTCCCGCCTTCCTTCCTCAGCAGTTTCAACCCAATCCCCCAAGCCACTCCCAAGATACTGTAGGTAATTTGGAAAACCAGATGTGCACAAATTCTTTTTATTTAATCAGGTGCTTGTATCTTTTCTGGAGTATACCCTTGAGGTATTTTGACAAACAAGACGAAACACAGCCACCTTTTCTGCTAAAGCCTACAGGGACATTGTCCTAGGGCTGTGGGGTCATGTCGACCCCAAAGCCAAACTTATTCGATTTTTCGACGTTTCCAAACAGAGTAACTATTTCAAAAACTTTAATCCAGTACTATGAGGGGGGTGATGGGCGCCAAGAAGAAGAAAATAGAACGTGAGGAAAATTTTTTGCCCTCCAATCCCTTTCAACCTTAAAAAAGACAGTAGAAACTTCAATTCTAATTGAATAGATCCCCTCTCCAGTTTCAAAGAACACTTCTTCCATACGAAGTGGCTGATTAAAAAAATCTTATGGCCCTTTATTGGGCCCTGGTTTAAAAGGAATAGTTTTTTCCATTTTTTCCTTCTGCATTGGGGTCTTCCTAGCCCAAGGACCTGCCCCTTCCTCGGACCTATCGGGAAAGGGCTTATGGACCTTTTTGGGGGGCCCATTTTTTTAGAGGGGTTGGGGTGGTGCCCCAGAAAATTTTAAATATTTGGTTCTTCGTGGTCCAAAAACTTAAGGGAGTAAGTTTCAAATAGATCAGGGATATTAAGTTTTTGGCTATTTTTTTTGCGTATTAATCCCCCCCCCCCGATAACAAATATGTCATCCTTTTTACCTAGAGAACGATTCCTCAAAGCTCCGAGCTAATGGGCAGCCTATATGATACTTGTAAAACATATACATCGGCAATTGCATAATTTACGGCCCTTGGTCAGGGGGCAGTGGGGGATCAAGTCATCCTTGGAGGCATATTAATTGGCCCTTCTGACTATTCTGATGACAATAGTTACCTCAAGATTTTCACCGGATGTCTTGGGGTTTCGGGGGAGGCAAAAAAGGCACTGGATGGGGGCTGAAACCCTTCACTCCCTTTCCACACTTAAAAAGAATTAGAACGTTTAATTTTTCATCGAATGAACCCCCTTCCAAGTTTTTAGGACCATTCTTCCATACGAAGTGGTCAGGAAAAAAAAAACAACAAACAATTCGTGGTAACGAACTGTAGTAAGGAGAGACCCGGCTTAATAGTAACCAAAACTCTATAAAATGGAATTTTGATACCAATAGCTGCATCAAAAGAATCGCATTTTTACGCTGATTCTAAATATATAAGTTTCATCATGTTTAGTTTTACCCATCAAAAGTGAGAAAATTTGCCTTATTTTAGAAAATAGGGGGAGACTCCCCTTAAAAGTTAAAGAACCTTAACTAAAATCACACCATCAGATTTAGCGTATCAGAGAACCCTATTGTTTCAAGAAGTTTCAAGCTCCTATTTACAAAAATGTGGAATTCTGTATTTTTTCCCAAAAGACAGATCGCGGATGCGTGTTTATTTGTTGTTTTTTTCCAAGGGTGATCGTATCGACCCATAGGTCATAGAATGTCGCAAGAGGGCTCATTCTAACGGAAATTAAAAGTTATAGTGCCCGTTTTAAGAGTAAAGAATTGCAGGGCATTTAGGCTCCCTCCCACGCTCATTTTTTCCAAAAGTCACTGGATCAAAATTTGGAGATAGCTATTTTGTTCAGCATAGTTGAAAAACCTAACAATTATGTCTTTTGGGACGACTTAATCCCCCACAGTCCCCGGGGGGGGGGGCTGCAAGTTACAAACTTTGACCATTGTTTACATTTAGTAACGGTTATTGGGACGTGGACATACGTTTTCAGGAGGACTTTTTCACGTTAAAGAGGGTCGGGGGAGGGGGTTACGAGGGAGAATCTTTCCATGGAGGAATTTATCATGAGGGAAGAAAATTTCCATGAATAACCGTAGGATTTTATTTTCTAGCATAATTAAAAAAAAAAACAATGAGAAAAAAAAAATCAGGTGGAAGTAAGGAGCAGCATTAGAACCTAAGACGAGCTATTTTTGTCAAAATGATCTGATCAAAACTATGAGAAAGCCATTTAGCCAGAAAAAATCAAAATACAAATTTCATTTTAATCATTCACGTGCGGTGAGCCAAAATCAAAACTTGCACTAATTAAAAAACGTTCAAAAATTAAACATAAAAAAACAAGTTTTTTAATTGCAAGTAACGACTGATATCAAAACTTAAAACGAATAGAAATCATTAAGTATATGAAAGGGGTTGTCCCCTCCTCAACGCCTCACTCTTTACGCCAAAGTTTTTTATTGTTTTAAAAAGTAGAGTTGTGAGAAAGAGTCAAACTTTAGCGCAAAGAGCGAGGCGTTGAGGAGGGGACAACCCCTTTCATATACGGAATAATTTCTGTTCGTTTTAAGTTTTGATGTCGCTCCTTACTAGTAGTTCAAAAACTTGATTTTTATTCAATTCATGGAAGAAGGCAAACAGCTCTTTCCTTGGGCAGCGCTACACTGTTGCCTCTAACATAAAGATTCTGAACGACAACAGTAATTGTCCCAAACAGGAAAAAAAAACTTGTATATTATAGGATACACAAAAACTGAAAAAATTAAATACCTGCAAGAAACTGAAGATGTCTTAGTCTGACTCTGCTTTCTGTCTTATGGTCAATTATGTCCAGTAAAAATTCCTTAATTAGCTCAAAGTCGTCAGTGTAGCGATCTACAATTGAGGAATTTTTATCGACTTTTCATACCAAGAAAATGTTAGGATACTGACAGTAAAAGAAATTTAATTGTTTCACATTATCAAGGAGGCACACTCGTGCCTCTATAAAGAGGCGAACCACGACAATGTTAAGCGATCTTCGGTTCCAGTGGTCGCAGAGGGATGGGGAGCTCCAACTAAGAAACCTGCCAAATTTCATCCCCCTCCGACTTTTCCTTCATGGGGAAAATCTGGCCGAAAGTTTCGACCCACCAACCCCAGCCCCCCTTTAACGTTGTCCGATCGGGCTGAAATTCACAAGTTAAGGTCCCCTAGGGCCCAGGAGCTTATCCGCGAAATTTCAGCTCGATCCGATAACTCCTTCCCGGTTTTCCAGAAACCACGCATAGCCACTTAATTTTCATATTCTTTTTTTTTCTCGACGCCTACAGGTCACAGCCGACATCGGATCTGGGTGTACGAAGACTCATTCGATGCGGAATTCTCCGAGTAAGTGCCCTTGAAAGTTTCGTAGGAAAATCTTAACCCCCCGAAAGTTTCGACCCCCCCCCCCCTTTAACGTTGTCCGATCGGGCTGAAATTCACAAGTTAAGGTCCCCTACGGCCCAGGAGCTTATCCGCGAAATTTCAGCTCGATCCGATAACTCCTTCCCTGTTTTCCAGAAACCACGCATTAGCCACTTAATTAACCCATTTCTCCATAAGAGCCCATGTTAATTTGAAATTTTTAAAAGTTATTTAAAAGTTATATTTACACACATGCAGGTGGTTAGCTCAGTCGGTAGAGCGTGGGACTTCTAATCCTCGGGTCAAGGGTTCAAGTCCCTTATCGGGCGGTTTTTTTTCACAAAATATGAAAAAAACTTCGTTTTCTTAAAGAGTTAAAGAGGCTGCGTCCCAAAGTCGAACCTTAAAACGTACAGGAATTAGGAGAGGCAGTCCTAATTCCTGTACGAGGAGTACAGGAATTATTAAATTACATCCACCATGGGTTGTAGAAAAACGTACAGAAATAATATGAAAAAAACTTCGTTTTCTTAAAAAGTTAAAGAGGCTGCGTCCCAAAGTCGAACCTTAAAACGTACAGGAATGAGGAGAGGCAGTTGGGGGCTGCCGCCCCCCAAACCCCCCGCTTTTAAAGACTCTTTTGTACAGGTTTTTTGTTGTGCCTGGGAAACAGTTTCAATAATTATGTTAAAATGTAAATGGAGTGGACCCCCCACAACAAAAAACCTGTACAAAAGAGTCTTTAAAAGCGGGAGGTTTGGGGGGCGGCAGCCCCCCAACTGCCTCTCCTAATTCCTGTACGTTTTAAGGTTCGACTTTGGGACGCAGCCTCTTTAACTCTTTAAGAAAACGAAGTTTTTTTTCATATTATCTCAATAGAAAGGACCGAACTCAAGACTCGCTCAGAAAATAATGACGAACTATGAAATCCAGGCTTTCTGGGCGTAAAACAGGCGTTCAAAACAACCATCCTTGGATAACATCTACTTTCTAAAACCAAAAATATAGAAAAATCAATCTATTCTCGCTTTAGCAATATTTCTTCAAACGTAAAAACGTTTGAAAATCACTTACACTGAAACGTTGTAGCTATGTTTTGTTATTCTAAAAAAAAATTCTCCAATATTAGCCCTAATTATAATCCATGAAAATATTTAGAAAACTGTCATTTTTTAAGTATGATTTCTAATAATCCCAAAAGAAATGGAATTATTCATGTTATTATTAAAACTGCACCACCTTCGGGGTTGCAGCGGTAGCTAGCAACGTACTAAGAGACGATCCCGTCCAATACTAATAAATATAATAACATATAACTCCTAAAAATACAGTCGGATCAAAAGAAGAGCCCCATTAGACTCGCCTTGTTCAAAACCCTTATATGGGGAACTTGACGTTCCTTGGCTTGAATAACAAGGGAAATATATTGGCTTAAAAATCAAGAAAAGTGGCTACAGCCACGATATTCTGCATATACGGCATTTTTTTCTTTCTTCTCTTCTTCAGATAGCGGGGCACTGGAACATCGTAGAGCTGTTTAATGGCTCATTTTAAAGGAAATTGATAGGGTTAAAACCTTTTGTAATAAAAAAAAAATTGAAATTTAATCATTTTTTACGAAAAACTCCAGTTGTCATGTACAACATTGATCAATGGCGTCATAATTGCAGGCTGTAGACAGGTCGTTATAATAAAGAACGAACTCTAGACCACACTAAAATTAGCGGTAGATGCAACCTAGTAAAAGATAAACACGGCCGATAATAGCCAAATCAGAGTTTCAGCATTAGCTGCATATTAGAATTATAATAAAGAACAAAGTCTTGCCTATACTAACTTGTATAGGCAACTTAATTATAGTTATAGAAAAGAACGAACACTTGCTCATAGTTACTGAAATGCTAATTAGTAGTAGCAGCCTTAGGTTTAATGGCAGTACTATCATCGGTAAAAATTTCTAGAGTATGGTGCAATATTTGACAAACCTAGCTGCTTTATTCTCTGAAATTCGTCTTACTATTCAAACTAAGAAAAAGCCGTGGGCTTTTTCCTGTTTGTAATCTCAATGTACCAGGTTGCAGCAGTAGCTAGAAACATAGAAAGAGGCGATGCACAAAAGATCAATGTAAGTTTCGTGACAAGAATTTATGGTAAGTACATTAAAAAACAAATGTTGCTAATGGTAAACAAAATATTTTCTAGTAAAGAACAAATCACGATTCTAAGCAGGAGCAGGCCACAAGTCTAATAGTAAACAAATTAAGAATTTAATGATAAGCAAATAATGAATCTAGTAAAGAACAATCTAGCAAACAACAAACCGAGAATCTAGAAAAAAGAAACCATGAATCTAGTAAGAACAAATTATAGTAAAGAACGAACTCTGTTCTTTACTGGGAACAATGGGACCCATAATCTATTTATGAATTTATTTTTGAAATTTGACTCAAAGGAAGAGGGGAAGTGTCTGAACGCTTGGTCTAGGATATGTTTAAATTTTGTTTACTATGAGTCCCTGTTAGTCCCAGGGATTCACCGATATAGAGAAAAAGAAACTATGTACTCAGGTTATCGAAAAAGTGTATCTGCATTATTTCAGGAACACCTTTGGGGATCGACTTGAAATTTTTACGAGATGTTTGAAGGACAAGTAAACCCCTAATTTCCACTAGTGGGGAAGCAGAGGTAAATCGCAAGAAAATATTCATCCGATTTATCAAAGTGTCATTTCTATGAAATCTCGAAACAACAAGTAGGGATCAAGCTGAAATTATCGGTGTTGGGAGAGGAGTGAAGGAGGAATTATATTTTGTATTTAGAAAGATCGGACATGGGTGCCAAAAAATTCGCGTTTCTGATCCGCCACAAATTTTCACACTATTAGCCCCAATGAAACTTTGAATCTATTCATGGTGATGTACTTAAGTAAATTAAAAGACAGTATATTCTCCCAGACTATCAAAATATCCTATCATAAAATATCTCAGGAAAGACTGAGGGGCTTTCATTGAGTATTTAGGGAGAGCAAGGGGGCCTCGAAGGGGACTTATATTCAGAAAAGGCGGACATTGGTGCCAAAAAATTCGCGTTTCTTATCCGTTTAAAAATTTTCACACTATTAGACCCAGTGAAACTTTGAATCTATTCATGGTGATGTAGTTAAGTAAATCAAAAGACAGTATATTCTCACAGACTATCAAAATAGCCCATCGTATAATATCTCAGCAAAGACTGCGGAGCTCAAATAGATCACGTTTAGGGAAAGGGATGAAAGACATATTAGTTACCAAATATTGGTTAATCCGATATAAAAACCGATGATTTAAAGCTTAAAACTTATGTCCGTAAGCTATTTGTCCAACAGAACCCGTAATACTTGGAAGCACGAAATTTCATATATGGAAATTGATACACGAAATATTCATACATGAAATTTCATATACACGTAGAGAGAAATTTGATATATGAAAAATCATACATCGGGAAATTTAATATACTAAAAATTATACACGGATATTCAAACAATTTATTAAAACATAAAAAATAACTTTGAATTAAATTATATGATAGTTAATTACAATAAAATGTGCAAATGTTTTGCAACCAAGCGAAAATAGTCTATGGTGGGTAAGGATCCATATTCCTCTACGACATTTTTTTAAACGCTGGGTATTGTCGCGATAAGATCTTTTCTGTGAATCTTGTTGACGCGCCATGTACTAAGAAATTCGAACTTCATTCAATGCTTGGTCAAGTTTTAGATTGTCAATTAACCTCAAAATGGATGGATGTTCGGTTCCAACCATGGAATGAAGCCCACGATACCAACCTTCAACATAATTATTTATACTTGGAATGCCTTGATTGACTCTACGAAAGCCCTTCCACGATTTTGCTTCATATCAAGGGTCGCCCCTTCGTCCATTTCGACTAGCACCAATCCATGTGTCCTCAAAGTAATCGATAAAAAGGTCTAGACCTTCTAATTCAGCATATGTAGCCTCGGTAATTTCAAATGATGAAATGACATACTCCACTGGAACAAATGCAAGCGTTTTTAAACATTTCATGTGGCAAGCGAATTCTGGGTCTTATTTATACTTGCTGAAAAGCACGGGGTAAGTCTGAATTTTTCTCCAAAGAGACTGCCCAAGGTGGAAGAGAGCCAGCTAACTTTGTTTCCGAAAAAGCATTTTTTATTGCATTGCGAGCACCGGTTTCAAAGTCCGTTATGACACTAAGTGGCTGAAAATTCGGATTCAAGGTTTTCAAGGCAGCAAACATTCTTTGATATTTTAAAATTCTCATTTTAAAATTCTGTTTTGTTCCAAAGATAATAATGCGCTTATCGAATCCAGAATCAAAAAGTAAAAATTCTTCTCCTTTTAAATTGTTCTTAAACTAATCTAGTAAAGCAATAGTCTTGATGGAGATTGGAACCGGATATAGAAAATTAGCTTCTTGTTTAAGTTGCAAGCGACGATTCATAGAGGTTATTCGTAGAAGACAAGCGGTGAGACTTTGAGTAATCCGGGAGGTGCCTTGGGCAATTAAACTTTGGGTTGTTTCTGTTGAGGAAGTCGCTGTTGTTTTTATTCGGCTATACATCTTGCTGACATCTTGTTGGCAATTTTCGCTATATGTTACATAAAACAACTTCACTTCCTTTTGTACTAATCCTAGACTTTGACAAAAACAGGTAGGCCTACCTTAACGCTATTTAAGCGTTAAGGCTTATAAAAAGTTCCACATTGAAAAAATAGATAATAGTTTTTCATATATCATTTTTATCCAAATATGAATTTTATATATCAAATATCTCCATGTATGGAATGTCGTATATAATATTTCTATATTTGATATATCTTGTGTATGAATTTTCGTATATGAATCTTCCATACATGAATTTCCATATATGAAATTTTGTAGACTCGTACACTTTTGTTTAGCCCACTTACTTGAGCTTGAATATTTTTTATCATTCCAGACAAAACTTAAGATTTGAGACAGAAAAAATGGGGTTTAGGACTTCATAGTATGTCTCTCAAATCAGATTAAAAACGAAAAAAAACTGAAACTAGTTTTACCTGCATCGGTTTGTGATGTCCGAAAATAGGTCATTTTAATCTCAGATAGGTTTATAACTTACAGAACACAGACAGGGTCAGGTAGACCTTAACGAAAACAAAAATATTTTGAAGATTGGTTGTACTTTCACGTGACACCTGAAATTGGGGCAACGATGTTCGTTTTCTCGGGGTAGCTAAACCAATAGGGCATGCATATAGAGAAAACGAAATTTAGGGGTCTGTAGAGCAACTACTGTTTGTTGCTATTTCTGTTCTTACTAAGTTTTCCTAGATGATTTATTTAAATTCTGCTAGTTTTGGAATTCGTTTATTTATTTATAGTGTCACTTGTTATCATTCTGGTTGATGTGATTGCTCATTTTAACTTATGTTCGTTTTGGGTTTCATTTATCCATTTACATTAACTTCTGCTTTTCAGGGGGGGGGGCACCTAGCTGACACTCGACGTGTTGCTGTGGCGCTGCACGCCACAGCAACGCGTGGCAGGGGTCACCTAGTATATATATATATATATATATATATATATATATATATATATATATATATATATATATATATATATATATATATATATATATATATATATATATATATATAATTAATACTACTCTAATTAAACACCACAGAAAATTTATATAAAAAATTATGAGTGACCCCCGCGGACACAACAACGCAATAGCTGCCTTTGTGTGTTCACGGAAGTCACTCATAATTGTTGCTATAAATACTCTGTGGTGCTCAATCACAGCGGTATTAATTCTATCTATAGGTGTTGGTTTGTTACTTTTTTTGTGTTGCGAGATCAATACTTTGGTTTTGTCGCGTTTTTTTCTTTTTTTTGTTCCTAGCATCCCGATTTCAGTTTATTCCTAGAAAATGCTAAGGGTCTAACCTTTGCGGTTTTTATGGAAAGTGTGGACCTTTTGCCGGATTGATGAATATGATTTTGCATTTTGGAGAGCTTCGTAGAACTCTTGCCTGGGGCCCAAAAAGGATGGTTTTACTTGTCCTTGAGCCAGAGCCTATAGTGTGTGAGCTGAATTGGAGTTTTATAGCCTATGTCAGATAGGACTATCTGAAGTTATGCAGTCAAGCTTTCGTTTCATCAAACCATATTTCTGCTTTCGAGTGGAAAGCTCCGTTCTAGCAGGCAAGCAGAAAGGCACCAGTTTCAAATTGAAGATGGACTAAAATCATGCGGCAGTTACCCGGCCCCACAGCCAATATATCTTCTTTGAATGATAAATAGAAAAATCTACAGAAAAAAAAGTGGAGACCGAAAGTGCTGTCATCTATTGTTACTACCCATTTCTGTTCGTGATTTCAGTTGAGTTTATCATTCAGTTTTTCGCACTTGGGATTGCGGTAGAGAAATGGTATCAGATTTAACTTTTAACTTTATGGTATCAGATTAAACTTAAACTTTAAGAGTTCTCTCATTGCTAAAGAAATTCGAGTTTATCCTTTACTCCTTTCTAAGTGATGACATTAGAAACTTGGTCTGCGGCAAAAAAGTCAACTTTTGAACTAAGATAGATTTTTTTTTCGACGGCAGTTGATAGCTCTTGATGAGCTCATCAAAGTATATGTCATCCATTTTTTGGTAGAAAAATTCCTTCGTGAGAAATATCAGTTTGAAAGTTTAAAAAAGGGGTTGACAACCTCAGTAGTACGTTACACACTGAAACTAAAAATAGGCCAATACAGAAATGGTATCAGATGTGCCTCTTAAACTTTAAAAGTTCTCTCGTTGCTAAAGAAATTAGAGTTTATCCTTTGCTCCTTTCTAAATGATGATGTTAGAAACTTGGCCTACGGCAAAAAAGTCAACTTTTGAACTAAGGCAGATAGATTCTTTTTTCGACGGCAGTTAATAGCTCTTGATTAGCTGATCAAAGCATACGTCATCCTTTTTTTGGTAAAAGAAATTCCTTCATGAGATGTACCAGTTTGAAAGTTTAAAGGGGTTGACAACTTCAGTAGTAAGGTACACAATGAAACCAAAAAGAGGCCAATACAAGTTGTTAAACATATAAGGGAGTTTTAAGCAACAGTCGGCTGTTAACTCATAATCATCTTCGGCAATGAGGGGTTCGCAACTTCTGCTAATTGGTGTACCTATTATTTGTTTCCGGTGTATTTGATGGCAAGACCAATTTGGTTCCAGTGGTAAGACATGTAGGGGACTTGTAAGTAATAATCGCCTGTTAGGCTACAACCATCTTCAGCAATGAGGGGTTTGCAACTTTTGCTAGTTGCAATGAGGGTTTGCAACTTTTGCGAGTTAGTGTACCTAGTACTTATTTTAAGATCCTTACAGATTATCAACTTCAGCGTTTAATCAAAGCGAGGGAACAAAACCAAAGTGTTCCTCACGCAACACTTTACTCGGTGAAGCCAAACAAAGGTTACCACGACACCTCACGTTGTTCATGCAATGTAGATCTAGCTTAATTGTTTTTGGTTTTAGATTTTATTTTTTTTATATTTTGGATTTTATCACTACTCTTTTGGGTAGTTTATTCTATTTAGCAATGAAGACGCTTACTTTTATACAGACGAAAAACACATCATTTAGCTTGTCCTTTCCTTTCTTTCTACAGGCTGTAGATGCGTTGTTTTGTTTCTTATTGCAAGATTTTTCTTTCTTTTTTTTTTTTTAATATAAAAACAAATGCTATTAGATATTCAATACCATTATCCCACCTACATTTTGGGATTATAGGTAGAATATTGCAACATCTCTTCTTTCCTTCATTCCTTTTGTCATACTTTCCCAATAGCTGCTCTATTTTACAGGGAAGATAAACTTTCTGGAAGATAAATATCTTGGGGTGGGCGGAATTTTCCGGAGGTGAGTTAGCCTAGAAATTCATAAAACATCACGGTTTAAAACCCACTTAAGGTCAATGCTATATGCGTCGTTGAATAACGCTACGCACACAATGACAAGTAGTGCTATTCTAGTCCCCCACTAAGCTACCAAATAAAATAGTTCTGTCTAACGAAAACGGGACCATCAGCATAGTCTCAAAGCTCGCGCAAGGCTACCAATTGGCAAAGAAGGCTGATCTGGAATCCGCCATCATGGAAACTTACAAAGGGAGGGGTCTTGGAGCCAGTGCACCTCCTACTTTCCCTGAAATTTTGATATTTTCACTTTTCTTATAATTTCTAGTTTTTTAGCCATACTTTGCCTGTTTTGGCATCTTTTCGAATTGCAGCAAATATACCCTTTCCTCGAACGCGCATTGACAAATCGGGCAAACGACCCACAAAATATTTACCTCTAATATATGGCAAATTTCACAGTTTTACCCAAATTTTCATACTTTTTTCAAACACCCTGACTTGCTTGTCAATATTTCTGATCTTCGTTTCTTCTTAAACTCTAAATTTGCAAAAATCCTGAGACCTTGCTAAAACCCTTGCTTATCCACATTTCTCATCTTCGTTTCTTCTTAAACTCTAAATTTGCTAAAATACTGAGACCTTGCTAAGATCCTTGCTTATCAACATTTCTCGTCTTCGTTTCTTCTTAAACTCTAAATTTGCTAAAATCCTGAGACCTTGCTAAGATCCTTGCTTATCAATATTTCTCATCTTCATTCCTTCTTAAACTCTAAATTGGATAAAATCTTGGGACCAAAATTAAAAAAATGTGACATTAAAATGGGAATCATGGAGAAAATAGGCCGAAAAAATCCAAGCTTTAACAACTAGTGTGAAACATGTTTTTGTATTCATTGTCATAGATTTTCGATGAAGTTTTTGTTGCATGATTGCAAGGGAAATTTTCAGTTCAAGGCGAAAAATTTAAGAAAGCACATAAAGAGTTTTGAAAAGCATATGGATTTATGAAAATTTTGGAAAGCATGTGAATTTAAGAAAATTTTGGTCAAGTCTTAGTAAAAAAAACTGTCTGCAGCCCCTTTCCCTGCATATTATAATTTACTACAAATTCATTGATGGCGTGAAATGTCTACCGCTTAATACCCAAAGATTTCAAATTCTTCTTCAGTTTTACAAATTGTTCTTTGCACAATGTTCTATTTTACTTGCAGACAGGAGCTTGAACTTTCTAGTTAAGAAATTTTGTTTATACACTTTTGCGCACAGACTGTGAAGCCAATCTTCACGTTACATCTATAGAATAAATAAGATAAGAACAAAAAAATAAGGTATAAAATAAAATACAGACAAATCAAAAGAAACTTACAAAAATATTCCCTTAAATCGGCCATAACACAAAATTTTCTATCTCCTTTATACTTTTGTATCCAGACCAGAGACTGGCGAACAAGCTATTCTTCAAAGTAACTAGAATAAAAAAAAAATGATGGACAGAAAAATACCACAAAAGAACGGTCTCTTTTAATGATGGAGTCAACTTTCCAAAACTAATGCTAGACTTAACAAGTTTTTCGATATGTATTTAAGACGAGAAATAAATTTTGCAGTATCATCATTACAGTGCCTATTCCCCTGGCACACAATTTGTTCAAGTTCATTAAAAGTCATTACCCTGAAGGTGTGCACTTGACACCTTCCCAATCCCTGATTTGGGTAGCAGATCCATTCCTGGTCCATAAAGCTTAAAACATTCAATATTGGCTTAGGGCTCAGTCAAGTTCCTGGAAACTGCTTTGCCAAGGCCCACAGTTGAAAAAAAAAGAAACTTTTGGGCCGTTGAAAACAAAATTTCAAACCATCCAAACTTTTATGCTGATTCTAAATAAATAAAAAAATTTGATTCAAAAATGTCCAAAAGAAAAAGATTTGCACAGGAAACTTCGCACATTTTTGTTTACCAAAGATGGCAATACACCCTCAAAAAGAAGTATGGTATTGACGAAAATATCACCATCTAATTCTATGTTAGAGAATCTGTAGCAAAAGATTCAATCCTCTTTCTACCAAAATATAATTGTTTTAAATTGTTTCACCGAAGGCTGGTCACAGATGCATGTTAATTCTTATTTTCAAAACAGCAGAGAGCAATGAATAAGTTTCCATAGAATATTAGTAGAGGGATAATACGAATGAAAATCTGAAGTTTTAATGCCCTTTTTAAGCAACAAAAAGTGATTGTGCAACAACTAAGTGCCAATTTCTGTCAAAAAACAACAATGGTGATCTGAATATGGCCAAAATACCATTGGGCTGAAATTTCTAAATTCCAATTGATTAAAAACTTCAAAAGGCTATTTATATAGACTAACAGTTCAACTGTTTAAGATTTCTTAAATATGCATCCAATCCATACAGAGTCAAAACGTATTATAGACAGTAATTTTGTAAGCTATATTAGAGTGACTTGATTCCTTTAAGGCTTCAGTCATATATATTGTTGCACCTATACACACCAGTTATTACGGAGATTTCAGAAGGCTTTTCTTTTTTTAGCCCAGTGCATTTCTATGTTGAAGGGTAACGGCTTTACATGATATGTCAATCAGATCAATATGGGGGAGGGGGAACTTTTCTGCCTACCATCCCATGATTTGGAAGAGTAATGCTACCATAGAAGAACTACCCTCTTATTGTGGACAAAATTGGAGTTAAAATTATATATCCCATGTAATATGCATACCTGCAAAGAAAGTTGAATAGTAAATAAAGATTTTTTTTGAATTTTTGCGAAGCTGGGGCTGAAATTTTGTAGGATGAAGCACATCTCAGGGAGTTCAGTGGATCTTTATTTGGGGAAGTGATAACATGGAGCTTGAAAGTGTATTTTTTGGCCTGTCCGACCTTATTTGAGATGTTCTTTGGATCAATATGACAGGGGATAGAATCCCCCCCCTCAGCTTTGCTCCATTTGGAATGACCCACTTGAACTAAACATGTAATATGGGTGCCAGGTTCTAAGGATGTTAAAGTTACCCTCTTGTTGTTTAAACATTCTGAGTCTACAATTAAAGATTACATTCATATATGTACTTTCAAAGAAACTGAAAAAGGTTAATATCCTCCTATAGCAATAATTTTCCAAAACATCCACTCCCATAGAAAAATTTGAAATTAAGAATCAAGAAACAAGGAAGAAATTACAGAGTAGGACGTTGTGACTTTAGTAGCCAGTCTTATATTTAGAGGAGTGCATTGTATTATGCGATACCTAATCAGCCCTTTCATTCTAAAATAACTGGTATAAAAAGGTATATTTTGACACAAACGGTCAAGGGTTGAAGAAAAGACAGTCACATTCATATTTTTGACCATTCTGAATATGATAATAAAAAAGAACACCTAAGTTAAATTAAAAGAAAAACAAACGGAAGCGAAGAGCAATTTTGAAACTTCATCAAACAAAAAATGATGTCAGTAGGACTCTACCTTCCTCAGTAACCTAAAATTAACTCAATCTTTTTATCTGAAAGAATCAAGAATGAATGCTTCTATCATAACATCAACAAGATAGAGATCATAACTATTTTTTCATTACAATACTCTGACGAATTGAAGGGTCTGTTTAATTTTGCTTAACTGTATTCACTTTTTAATTCATGTTTTGAAAGGCAATTGATAAATAAAACCATTACATGCATTAGCTTTCTGTGTTTGTTGTATTTCCAAGTGCTTTAGGGAAAGTATTAGTTAAACCTAAGCATAGAAAGTGAGGCAAAGAGTATGGGAAACTGGTAAGAGATATTTGGCAATTTAACCTGAAAAGATAATAATAAAAAAATAACAAAAAAAAACAGCAGTGACATTTATTAGTGCAGTATCTAACAGTGTCAATATTTGAAAAATTCAAAGAAAGTTGGGTAACATGCATATGAATAATAGTCAGGGACCTGCAAAGGGAAAAGTGATGTGCACCCTAATGACCCCTAGAATATTGAGATGTCTATATTTTTTTCCCTTCAATTGCTTATATAATATGGACAATCTACCTATTATTTAGGTTTTTTTCTTCCTAAACGTTTTTCCTAGTAGTTATATAATTTTTTTAATTATAAAATAACAATCCCAAAGAGCAATGAGCAATCAGGATACATCAGAAAGAATTAATTAAGCGAAAAAGATATTAACACAAAATCGATTAAAGATGTTACCCTATCTTCATTGATGAATTGGGGAAAGAGTGCTTGCTCAAGGAAAAAGGAAGACAAAATCGCCTTAATAAAAGTTTTTCCAGAACTCGACATATTAAATAGAAAATAGTGCAACCAATTGGAATTAACCATAAACTGAATGCTATTTGTTTGTAATAATGTTCACAAACTAATTGTTTGTATTTCTTACTCTTTTTATGATTGTGTTTGTTCTAATTTTTCTTTTTTCATTTCTTGTATTTTTCTAGTTTTGTATTTTCCAGTCTGTTGTTTTGTGTGCCTTTTTTCCCTCTTTCCCCTTTACTCCACTTTTCAGAATTTTTTTTATAGAGGGTTTAAATAAATTATTATTATTATTTGTTGTAGTTGCAACCAAACTTCCTTTACCAATACTAATAAAAAAGAAAAAAAAAGCAAATAACATCAAGTAATAGTGACCCCATCCTTATTATTCAAATAACTTGCTTCATAATAAGGCAGCTAATTAAAAAGCAGCTTACTGCTGCACATAAATTGTTTTATAGAATTTGGCTATCCCGTCTTTGAGACTTCAATAGATCCAATTAAATTATTTCAAGAACTTGGAAATTATAAATCCCAATCTTTTGAAAAATATGAATTCTCAGAATTTTGATTCATGGTCCATCCACTAATTTTTACATAAAGTAACTAGGAGCTTATGTTACAGATTTTCAAAGTAAAACCATGATTAAAAATAGTAGATGTGCTGCTTTTTAAACACTAATTTCTTTAATATGATGAAATTCTAGATGATTGGCTTTTTACTATCTGGGAAAGTATTAGTGTTGAGAGAATGCAATTTTCAAGAATAGATCCAGATCTTAAATTATGCAGAGGCAGTTGATTTCAGACTCCTATGTCAACATCTTTTAGGTTTCCAAGGCTTAGAAGATAGCATGGAAGACAAATCTAATACATCTTAACCTTGGAAACAAAAATTACCCCTAATTTTGGCTTGAGTCTTCTTATCTCTGAACCTAGGTTTTGAGAATAAACTTGATTTGAGTGGGATTTAAAGCCAAATAATTTTTTTTTCAGAATTAAGACAGATTCTTAAGAATTCTTTAGCACCTTCTAAATCAGGATTTGGTAAAGGTACAAGGTTTGAACAACAGCCTTTGGATCATACTTGTGTAGTAGCTCTACTTTTGGAATTCTAATTTTGTAACACAGTTTGTCAGTGTCTTTTAAAGAGGAAAGGGTAGATTTAGATACTTCAAAGACTTCCTCAGACCATAATTTAGGCTATGGATTTGTTCCTGAAATTTCGATTAATCCAACCCATGTTTCTAAGAATGTAAAAAATTCATCATCTACAATTTTATCCCATAGATTAAAATATCTATAAAATGGCACAATTTTAATCTCCATTATTCCAGTAAGTTGAACCACTCCTAAATTTTACAATTGACTACTTGAGAGATAATCTACTACTCTGATTAAGATTCGATATTCCAAAAGAGTACCACAAACTCTTTGAGTCTACCTAGTATGTCAAAAAAAAAAACGAAAATAAGCACCACACAGTGTTTCTACCCCTTCAAACCACCAAGCCTTTTATCTAGATTAAAAAACGGGGAGGGGAAATCAATTTTTTCTTAAAAACCTATCCTGATTGTTTCCCATTGTCAACCACAGGCTCTTCCAGATGTCACTCTAAAAAAAAAGTCATTAGGAGCTTACACCAATCCTGAATGCAATACTACTTCTTCTCCAGTAAAGTTATTGATCAAAGAAGAAACAATATTATATAGTTAGTCTAGGCACCTTCAAGGCCAGAGTTAACATAGAGTAATATCAAGTGGAGTATAACTTGCAAAAACCACAAATCGTCAACATAACAAGTGACCCATCACTTTAAAAAATACAAGGTCCAAATCCCTAAATTGTCTTCAAGTTATAATTTAAGGATTTAAGGTAATAACAAGATCTTAGAAACTGATTAAAAACAAATGCGTCAATGTACACTACAGTGTCATTTGAATTAAATGATCAATGTAATAATCAATCAAAAATGATAAAATATAGGATACAAGAATAGCAGAAAATCCCTAGGCGTCTTTTTTGAACTACCCCTTTTCTGTCCAACAATTCATTTGAAATGCCAGAATGCCAAACAAGGGAGGAATATTTAAGGATTGGACACATGAATAAGAGAGAAATTCCCAAAGAACTGATTTATGCTTGGTAATCACTTAAGCCTTTTCATGATGGATGGTTTTGTCCAGCACCATGTTTAATTTGGATATTTTTTTTCATCCATTGACCATGCTACTGGATGACTTGGTAAGCCCAAGGGAAGTCAACGAGCTTATATTAGCGCTTATGTTTATTAGACACTTGTTTTGCACTTTAACATATGTTTGTTAGTTTCAATGTTCAAACCCTCTCCCTTAAATCACCCTTCTGTAAGTAATGTTGGTGGTCCCTTATTATGACAAGACGAGAGATCTTCCAGTTTTGTTTCTACAGGAGCACATTAGGAATAAGCTAGGAATTTCTGTGGCATGTTTCTCTCTGCCTGCAAAACAAAAATAAGCTTCCTACACTCTTTCATAATCAAGGTTCCACATGCAGAGGCAAATAGCAATTATTTTCTGCATGTACAAGCCCATTCCTTTTACTAATCTTTTTATGAAGTCCTCTTTCACTGTAAATCTTTTCTCTCTATCTCCCCAATTTGTCTCTCTCTAAATATCCACAAATTGTAGGAGTATATATGTTGTAGAGTTGTTGTTTTAGCCAAAACTGCTTTTTCACTTTTATTGAAATTCTTCAGACATAAAAGAAATTTAAGATGATTTTTTTAGGGAAGACATTAATGAGAGTACTTTTTTTTACTTTGTCTGTATTTGCTTAGATAGAGGATGAAACAGAGAATGCCATCAAAGTGCTGTTTCTTGCACACAGCTGAAAATTAAAAGCAAGTAGCACAAAATTTCATTTGGGTGAACAAAAACAGCACAAATGGCCCTGCCTGGACATATTAAAATCCCCACTCTTCTTCTTTGGTCTTCTATTTGATAATCATCTGATAATCCACATCTGTCAACAAAGCAGAATGTATGAGCTACATATAAAGTGGGCAGAAAGTTAAACTTTATTAAAAAGGAACACCAAGTTTTCATTGGCCTGCTAATGATAACAGGGTTATAAAAGGCTCTATTGGTCAAATGCACACAGAAAACAGTCAACTGCATTACAAAAGCCATAAGTAAAGACTGATTTAAGGAAATCAAGAGGCTCTTTGACTTATAAGGGCTGTATTCAGGGGGGCTGAAGCCACCACCCCTAAAGGTTCTGTGTTGAAAATGTTATCTTAAATACAATTGAAAATGGACATTCTGAAAAACTTGATTGTCTATGTTAAATTTGTGATAGATGAGTATTGAAAAAACAGCAGTATGCTGTTTTTAAAATGATTATTTGACTAATTATTGCAATTTTAATTTTTTTTTTGTGGCTTGACAGATTTGTTTATAATCAACAAGCTACTATTTAAAAGTAGTGAAATTATTTTTACTATTATAGTAAAATTTTTAATTTATTTTTTGATTTTGTATCATGTTAACAATTTTTCTCTTAGTCATAGGCAGAGTGAAGGTCTCAGCCCTTTCTTAAATGTCCATTACTCCTTCCCATAAATAATAATAATAATAATAATAATTTTCTCCATTACAATACAAACTAAATCTTTAGATGTCTCACTTTAAAAGCCAATTGTATTTAATGCAATATTGTTTGTTTTTCTGTCAAATAAATGCATCTCTTGTTTTTCATTGTAGATAGGCTTTTAAAACTGAACCCAAGGTTGATTTTTTGAAAATGAACCAATTTACCTGTCTAGCCTTTAGCATCTTGCAATGCTTTGATAGCACAAGAGAATTTTGCAATTTATTGTTTTCAACAGTTCATGGTAAAAAACCTGAAGTAAGAAACAACTCAGCCCAATAGTAACCAAAACTCTAAAAATCGGAATTTTGATAACAAAAATAAATTAAAAGAATTGGCTCTTTATGCTGATTAAAAAAAAAATCCATTAAGTTTAATGATACCCATTAAAAGCCAAAGGCCTGAAAGAATTTGACTGATTTTCAAAAAAGGTTGGAAACAGCCCAAAAAAGCCAAGGAATTGTTAACAATCACATCATCAAATTCATTGTATCAGAGAACCTTGAAATAGAGGTTTTGAGCTCCCATCTGCAAAAACGTTGAAGTTTTTATTTTTTCCAGAAGAAAGATCATGGATGTATATTTATTAGTTTGTTTTATTGTTAATTTTTTTAGGGATGACTGTATTGACCTAAAAGTGAATGAAACAAATGAACATCAAACCCTTCTTTTTCCCCATGGTCATCTGATCAAAATTTTAAGATAGAAATTTTGTCCAACAGAGTTAAAAGGTTCAATAAAAATACCTCTGGGGATTATATGACCCCCTACAGCCCCTGAGGAAAGGGATTTAAATTATGAAAATTGCTTATTGTCTTACAGTTCATGGTACTATAAAGAGCTGCACAACTCAGTAGTAACTGAAACTCTAATAAACTGTATTTTGATATCAACAGATGTGGCTTATTATGCTGATTCCAGATATATAAGATTCATTAATTTTATTTTTACCAATCAAAGACTACATGCCTGAGAAAAACAAAATCAGGCTACAAGCCTGATATTGGAAAAGGGAATAAACCCTCTAAAAGTCAAAGAATTTTAATAAAAATCACACCACCACATTCAGCATATTAGAAAACCCTACTGTAGAGGTTTCAAACTCTAATCTGCGAAAAGGGTGGAATTTTGTATTTTTTTATTTGCCAGACAAAAGAGATGTAGGATGCATGTTTACTTGTTTTTCCCAAGGGTTGATAATATTGACCCAATGGTCCAAGAATTGACCTAATTGGGAACCCAACTTAATCAAGAAAGGACTCATTTGAACAGAAATTAAAAGTTCTAAAAAGTGTTAGGGTAATATTACCTGGAGCTGGACAGCTAACCACAATTATATTTTTTTTTAGCTTGAGTCTAATCTTGGAAAATTTTGTTCAATCTTAAAAACAAGATCCTAAAGCTGAAACAGGGCATCCTAATCACAAACAAAATCAATCATGGACAAGTAGTTGTATTTAGAAAGCTAGGCTATAAGGGTAATTTGTGCTCAAATTTACATGTTGAAAAAAATTCTGAAAATGAAGTTAGCCAATCCTAAATAGTCTAGTTCCAACTAGCAGCCAATTTCATTTATCTAGATTGTATACAAGATAAGAAATTTACTCTCCATGTTTAGGAAAGATACATATATAATCAAAATAATTGTCTAGGATTAATTTTAGCACTCAAAGTACTTGGTGTTTTACCCTAGCAGAACATCTAAAATAGCAATAAAGGTGTTATTAAATGAATTTTTTTTTTATCTGGTTTCCTGTACAATAGGTAGGCTAACCTTGATGAATAGAGTATAAGGCCATATTTATTCCCCTTAGAGGAAAAGGTGCAACTGTTTAATTATTGACCATTATAATTACCTTAAATTGCATGTCTAGCAAGATAAAATAGTGTTGAGCTTAATATAGAAAAGCTTGCTGGTTGTGTATCAAGACTACAATCTGATATAATAGTATAGCTTTCATTCAGCATCAGTCAAGTTTTGATTGACTCCTTTCTTAAAGGCTTCCAGGGTTTGGGACTGGATGATGGCTTTGAACAGGCTGTTCCAGAGTGAAAGAGCATGGACTGAGAAGAACTATTCAGGCTCCTGCTTGATACAAAGGACAGCTTCTTGGAGTGTCCTCTTCTGGTACTTGAGAGAGACAAAAGGAAAAACTGATTTAAGAGCTCATTTTCTGGCAGCTTGCAAGCTGTAATTACATCCTGGTTTATGTTCTCTTCTAAAGGCAACAGCACAAAAACAGAAAACTACCATTGAATTCCCTAGTCAACACTAGGCTATATTCAAATATAATGGTTGCTATTGCAACAATGCACCTTGTGCAAACCACTAAATATAGGCTATATACAAAACTACTACAAATCTAATCAGACAGTAAATTTGGAGACATTTGTACTACATACATAGAGACAAGATCAATATACTAATCTTTGTTTTTTATAATCTAGCCAAATATAATAATCATTTTGCTTAAAAATCCAATTTAAAGCCCTTAAATGGACCCTAAAATTAGACTTAATTCTTTATTTTCTGTAGCTTTAAATAGCTTATGAGAATTAGTTAAAAATAAATCATGTAATTGTAAATTATCATTTCCATATATTCAACTGACATTGATGTACTGCAATCAGATCCAAGAAACTTAGCAATTCATAATTCTTATAGCCTATTTTAGTCCTTTTCTTCATAATAAAGGTTATATTTTCTGAGCAGTATATTTGGTAAAATTCTAGCTGATTGACTTCTTGCTATCTCAGAAATGGGTTAGATTAGGAAAATGAAACTTTCAGGGATGGGTATACAGGATAAAGTATGTCCCAGGAAGGTATTTTAAAGTACCTACCTCTACTCCTTCTCCCTCTAGAGGGCCCTGACCTTTGATGACCATCAAAAATATGTGTTATAAAAGTGAAACCTTGCAAAATAGATCTTCTGCTTGAATGAAGTATAACACAAATTTTTTCAGCTTCACAACTTTCCTCAATCCCAATTTATAAGGTTTTAAAGATATGCAAATTTTGAAAAAAAAACATTGATATGGCTCAGAATTCTAATAAAATAACAGAAATTGCATTTTCAGAACTAAGGGCAGAGAAAAAGCAACTGGTAACTGAAAATTAAGGTAAAATGTTGTTTTGTCAAAATTTCAATAGGTATAGACATGTCATGTAGGCAAATTTCAGGGCTCTCTAGAGGGAGAAGGAGTGGAGGTGGGTACTTTAAAATACCTTCTAGGGATATACTTTAGCCTGGAGACCCATTCCTGAAAGTTTCATTTTCCTAACCTAACCCCTTTCTGAGACAGCAAGAAGTCACTCAACTAGAATTTTACTGTAGGCTAGATCTTGCTGTAGCTGTGTAAACAGATGGAATGGAACAAAAGACAACCTAACAAATCTGTAATATGTAACTGTTTATTCACTTTTTCTGTTCACTTGTGATGTTCTTTTCATTTGAAAAGTTGCAGCAAAGTATAAGACTCAGAAAATGCTGATTATAGCCTATGAAGAAAATGTCAAATGGCTTTAAATTGGATTTACAAGTAAAATGGTTATTATATTTGGAAAAAACATAAGTATCAATAAGTAGTGTATTATAACCTTGTTCTACATAAGTAATCAAGATAACTCAAAATTCACCAATCAGACTTTGTTTTCCTTCCAATTTATTTGTGTTTTTGAACAAATAAAAATTATCCAACTATTCAGATCCCTTTACAATGATGGAATGTAGAATGATGAAAGTATGGTGACCTATAATGATGCCATAGGCTACTTTGCTACTAGGCCTATGCCTATAGGCTAGAGTTTCATTCAAAAGAGGGGACTTGAAGCCTAATTAGATTAAATTATTTAACCTATATGGTTATTGTTCATTAGTAGGCTGGAAGAAATAGATCTCAACCAAAGCAATTTTTACTGAACTTTAATTAGTTTTCCACTTTGCCTGTAAAATACCAAATGAAAACATGCCTTCAGGCTTAGTCTTAAACAAAGGGTCAAGGAAAGCTACAATATCCTAAAATTGAGCAATATACCTAAGTATTAATTACAGCTCAACACTTGAAAATCTAGTAATTAAGATCTTAACAGCAAAAAAACAATACTGTTAGTTCGTCTTAGATAAATTTTGAATTTTGAATTTCATCGTTTTCTTTTCTTCAAAACCGGTTGCCGATTCTCTAATGTAACGATGACATTTACCCAGGAAATGAAACAAATATCGTCCTCTCTTTTCTGGGAGGGGGATCGATCCTGCAAATCATAAAGTACATTTAGTCAGAAACAAGTTTATAACTTCAGAAATATAAAGTGATATTTTGTACAATTGATAAAAGACTCATCTCCTCTGAAAAAGGAAGTCAGACATACCAAAAAAGTTGGTATTAGAAATGACTATGAAATTTTAGCTGAATTTTGCAAGGAAAAGAAATCACCACTGAACTTGAAATTGGGTTTGTTTTAGCAGTAAAAATAACTATCCTATTTACATTTTTCTATCAAAAATAGCAAATTTTGCTTTATATCTTCCTAGGACAAAAATCACTGCCATATTTTCATTTTGAATCAGTTTCAGAATAATCATCCAACCATAGTTAAGCTGCTCACAGATTTTATAGACTACCCTACTTTTTTCTTCACTAAGCCAAAGCTCAAGATTTGCTATCTGAAGAAGGTATAAGTAAAGTATGAGCAGGCATGGAATCAAAGTTATGCAAGGTTTGAATATGAGAGAACTGGGGCTACGCAGGACTTAAACACTGATCCAAAAGGTAGTATAAATATAAAATTTCGCCGATATAAAGGAAAACTAATCAACCAGTGCAAATTCGGTGAAACTGTTTTTTCAACACATGTGAAAGCAGAATTACACTTTGTCGATTTATTCGCTGATTTTTTTTCTGGTTAACCCCAAATGAAAACTAGAATAATAGCATATCATGGGGGCGAGAAAACCTTTTTTGCTTCCATTTGGGAAGGGTTCAACAGTTTTTTCAACACGCCTTATTTGGCTTTGTGGATCGATCTTAACTTTCCCGGTCGCAAACTGCTTTTAATAGCAACAAATGCTTTTTCAGTTGTGCAGTATCATAGGCACAATTGGCCTCTGGGCTTGCACCCAATCCCCGAAACTTCAAGCAAATTACAATTTTTCTTATTACTTCTTACGCTTTATATGCAATACGTATATTTTTGTAATTTTTATGGTACCTGCCTTCAAAATGTTGTACAACGCTAAGAAAATGATATTTATGCATATACAACTTGTGCTAGCCCAAATGGTTCGGGTAATTACAAATAGAAACATTTACCACATTTAATTT